>NW_010254744.1:48879-56360 GCF_000690775.1 Eurypyga helias | reverse complement strand
GTTGTCGGCAAACTCGCTGAGGGTGAAGGAGTAACTGTACATCACAAGAGTGTACATTAAGGAGTAACTGTACATCACAGAGCCAAAAGCTATTTGGCTCAATGGCCAAAAAGCCATTGGCTTTTTGCTGTCATATCACATTGCAATTTCAGGTCTTATTGGTCAATTTCTGTCTCCAGTAAGTCACTGTCAGCACTATTATTGTTGATTTTTTTTTTTCATAGAATCATAGCATCATAGTTGTGTTCTGTTATTTTTTTTTTGTTTATCATGTTTATCAAACATTTTTATTGGTCAATTTCTGTCTCCAGTAAGTCACTGTCAGCACTATTATTGTTGATTTTTTTTTTCATAGAATCATAGCATCATAGTTGTGTTCTGTTATTTTTTTTGCATTTTTGCATTTTTTTGCATTTTTTAGCTTGCATTTCCCCATGACATTTCATTTTTATGTTTTCTGGCTATATGTCTAACCTTTCTAGGCCATTTGCCCTAACTAATGTTGACAACTTCACACTGCCTATAATCTATACATATCATACTTTTCCTTTTGCTTCCTTCTGAAGTATATAAAAAGTCAGAACAATTTTCTTCTTATTTTGCTACCTCAGAAATATGAAGAATGTCATCTGTAATCTTCCAAGCTTTGCTCAGGGTTTCAAGTGACTTACTGGCCACCTGAGCCCCCAAATTCTGATTATTACAGGTGGTAGGGTGCCTGCAGATGCAGGTGGATGCCTAGGATGCTTTGCCAAAACACCTAAATGTGAAGTAATAAGTGCCTAACCAATCTGGAAGTAAAAAGCTCACCAATAAGAAAAAAAGGTGAATTGGGGCTCACCAGTTCTTGCAGGGATTGCTAACAGAAAGCTGTCCAGGTGGTAGGAGGGAATCAGGGAATGGATCAAGTGCATGGATCAGGGAAAGTTCTCCTGCCTCACCTTGCCATGTCCTGCCTTGCCCTGTCTTTTTTTTTTTTTTCCTATTGTTCCCTGAAGACTTCATTCTTTCTCTTGTCTTAGTTTTTTATGTGATTTGTGGAAAAATCAACTGTTCACTATTAGCAATTAGTTCAGGGAATCAGAGGTAAAATTTTTTTAATGATTATTGAAACAAAAAGCTAGTCCTTGAAGCCAAAGAGGAAAAGGACAGATTTTGCAAGGTGGCAGGTCTCCTCTGGTTTGCTTTACTCCTGCTATAGGACACATGAGCTGAGCTGCAGGCGAAGTAGCAGAAACTCAATGCAGTGCTTTCAAATTTTGTACCAACTTCATTTTTGCTTTGCAGTGACATTTAAGATGTGCCAGCATTGTGATCCTTTTATGTTTAGAGGCAGAGAAATGAGACCTTTAACTTATCTCCAGAAAGAAATGTTTTTATCAGCCAAACCCATTACTTAAGACTGCTTTGGGACACCTGTTAAACAGGATTTATTTAATTTAATTTAATTTAATTTTATTTTATTTTATTTTATATGGGGCCTAGATTTACAAAATGCAGTAGATTAGGTACTAACAGTCCATTCTGACTGAAATTTCATGATTAAAAGACTGGTCTGGGCTGTGGAAAACCTCAACTCTGTTTCTACCTCTGTATGTAGAGATCTGACAAATCTCTATCATCAGCAACCCAGAAGATGGGGCTGGAGGAAGAAGCTAGTGTTGGAAAAGAAAGAATGGTGAAAAATTTCAGCCTCTGGTTGATGAATTTCTTTGCACAAATTATCAATGAAAAGAAGTGAAAATCCAGGCAATTCTATCACTAGTTGAGAGAGTTGATCTCTGGGCTGGTGAATTATCTTGATCTTTGGCTCCAGCAATTTAACATAATCCACATAAACCATAAATGATCCAAAAAGAGGGCTTAAGGAAAAACAAATATTGAAAGATTTAGAGTGATGAGAAATTTGGGCAGCCTGTGATGGTGTGTGCACTTCACCCAGAGGTGGGAACTGTGGTTAAGCCTTTCACACTCTGAATAATGCTCAGACCATTGGGATTTTACATAGAAAGGGATGCCTCCTGCTCCCTCTTCTCTCACTCCCCTCCAAATTACAATAATACAAAGGTGTTCTACAAATATTTATTGCGATTGACTTTTTTTTTTCCCCAAAATTCAGTTTGATTTGAACCTGCTTTCCCTTGAAAATTTTCATTTTACTGCTAAATTGGAAATAAAGGATTCAGACAGCCCCATGCTTAACTGTCACTTAAAGGAAGTTAACTCCCTCAGCACTTGCCAACTATCCTCCTGAGTAACAATTTTGCATGTCTAGATGCCTAAATGCCTCTATAAATGTGAACCTCATTGCTTGTGTGTAGTATATTTCAAAGATATTAAAGCATTGCAGCTAATTACTGTTATTATTTGCAATAGTAAGACATGAATCTTTAGCAAAGTATACCCTTTTCATTAAGGTTAATTGGCTGATGAAATTAAATAGAAAAGGCATAAAATAAAATAAGGAAAGTGGCTTATGCAGCCTTTCATAAGAAATCTCTTTCTGCCTTAAATGTTCAGGCTTCTTTCTCTTCCTTTACACCACAACTTCAAGTTTTAGCATCGAACTAAGATCCATCCCACATGGGAGTTAAATTTCAAGTAAAAAACCCCAGGAAAACAGCTACAAAGAGAAAGATAATGCAACAAATGCAAAAAGAAAGTACAAAACTTTTTTTCAGGTCACTGACAGGCAGAACTATGCAAAGGACTTATTTTGCTTCTTATCACTGAAGTCTGTTTTCTAGCACAAAAGGGAAATGGCTTAACAGCCAAAACATCAGCTTTACATCAATGACTCATGACTGAGTTTCTGGATGACTAACTGTGCTGATTTGGGCTGGGATAGAGTTAATTTTCTTCATAGTAGCTACTATGGGACTATGGTTTCAATTTGTCCTGGAAACAGTGTTGATTATACAGGGATGTTTTTGTTATTGCTTCCACAGAATAGTTATGGTTTAACCACGGCTAGCAATTAAGTACGACACAGCTGCTTACACACCTCCCTGCCTCCTCCAGTGGAGGAGGAGAATCAGAGGAAAAGACAGGGAAGCTCATGGAATGAGATAAGAACTATCTAATAATTGAATATAAATTAACAAAATAGTGATATTAACAATATTAACTACAACTACTACTAATATGTAAAGAAAAGAATGGAAACTAAAACAAATTATACAATTGCTCACCACCCACCAACTCATACCCAGCCAGGTTCTGAGTAGGGAGAGTCAGAGCCTGAGAGACAGAGCCCAAGACAGATCACAGCAGATTCCGAGTGAGCCCGAGAGGGATATCACACCAGAGTCTGGATAAGCCCCATGAGTGAGACCACGAATGACGAAACCAAGTGACAAATCAACTAACTAACTAACTAACAAACACACAATTATGGCCCTCTGGCCTGATCCCACCTTAGGCACTGAGCATAACATACTATGGAATGAAGTACCTCTTCGGTCAGTTTGGGTCAACTGTCTGGTCTGTGTCCCTCAGCAATTATAATGAGAAAGTTGGGAACACAGCTGCAGTATCAGAAGCTGAAAAAGTCCTTGAATTTGGTGCAAGCACTACCCAGCACCAGCTAAAAAACACCTTATCAGTGCTCTTCTCAGGGGAAATCCAGAACACAGTTCATTCCAACCACTGTGAAGAAAATTAACTCTGTCCTGACTAAAATCAGCATAAGAATGAAGGTCTTTTCTGCTTCTCACATCATCCCACCAGTGAGTAGGCTGGAGGTGCAGAAGAATTTGGGAGGGGACACAGCCGGGACAGCTGACCCCAACTGACCAAAGGGATATTCACACTATATGACATCATGCTCAGAATATGGGGGAAGAAGGAAAGGGGGAATGTTGAGAGTGATGACATTTGTCTTCCCAAGTAACCATTATGCATGATGGAGCCCTGCTTTCCTGGAGATGGCTGAACACCTGCCTGCTGATGGGATGTAGTGATTGAATTCCTTGTTTTGCTTTGCTTGTATGTGTGGCTTTTGCTTTACCTATTAAACTGGCTTTATCTCAGCCTACGTGTTTTTGCACTTTTACTCTTCGGATGCTCTTCCCCCATCCTGACATGGGGGGTGTGAGTGAGCGGCTGTGTGGTGCTTAGCTGCCAGTTGAGGTTAAACCATGACACTAATGTCCTGTGCCATATCATAAACCTCCTGTAAGTGCATATTTTGAAAGGTAGTGGTTGATCTGCACTGATGGCTGAATTCTGCTTGTGAAACTGGGAATAAGTGAAATGGAAAGAAAAGATGCCTGTCCAGAGAAATCATAGGCAATTCAGGAAGGCATCAGAGGACAAGCAGACACAAAGTGCCACAAGGCTTTGGCTCTGCACTGCCCAGGTTAGGCAGGTTAGCAATGGATGAACACCACTCAGTGGGTTGGTGTGTGTTATACTAAATCTGCAGCACTTCAGGTTCAGGCTTCTTTTAACCCCCTTCCAATCCCTCTCCCTCATGTGCATGTTTTAGCCACTTCTCTGGCACTATACTTAGCAATCATGAAATGAGTTTCTTCAGCTGACTGATATGATGAAAAGATTATCAATGGAAACCATAGGTTTTGTGTTGGAGCATCAAGCTCAACTGACTCACCTTGCAGCTGAACAGCTAGTAAATCCCACACAACCTGCAGCTGGGGGCAGAAAAACAGAACAAGACTGTGCTTTGTGATGAAGTTAAAATTTACACTGGATTATGTGGAACATAAAGAGGGCATGGGTAGTGGCATACCTTGAATGGCAATATTTTATTTGCTTGGCTTATGGAAAATGAGGAGGAAGGAGCCAGGACCATGTTGTAATCCAAGTCTTTGGTCCTGTGGTGGGGGAAAGGAAAGGTGACTCAATGACAACGACGGGACATGAAGAGTGGATTTGATGGACAAGTTCAGGACATTTCTAGACATTTGTACAGGTTTTCCCTTCAAAAGAGATTTTTGGAAACATTGAGACAGGACTTAGAAACTCCAGTAAGACTTTGGTACAACAGGTGAATTAACAACAGTTACAGAACAGAGAATGGAAGAAGGGCTCATACAATAACTTCTTCACAATATTGTCTCACTACGTCTCTTGGTTTTAACCATCATGCTCCAGGAATCTTTTTTTTTTTTTGAGATCTTTATGCATCCTAGTTAGGGTTGTGACCCAAAGGCCATATCATTTGAAGTTATAAATGTAAGAGCTCAATGACAGGATCTCTGTAGCTCTCTCTTTATCATTGTAACATAAAAAAACCCCATAATAATAACATAACACAAATAAAATAACATAACAGCATAGCATAAATAAATAACTTCTAACATATAAACACCAGTTTTCTGGTGAGAACTGCTTTTGGTAATGACTGAAACACAATAAAAAATATCTTTTTGTGAAGAGAGCTCTGCTCATTTTGTCCCATCACGCTTTATTTAAGCCTATTAACACAACAATTTAATTCCTGTTCTTCTTGTCAATGACTATCTGCAATACTTGTAATATTTAAAAATAGAAACATTACAAACAAGCTATCTCCTTGTACTGGTTCAACACTAACAATAGCTACCAAGTGCAGCTACTGTCAAAATTGTGTGTACACGACAAAGGAAATTTGAGAGCTTCTACTTTATTTTTCTTTTTCTTTGTTATGTTTTAAAGAAAATGAAATGGAGAATGTAAGAAACAAATGTGTGTGTAAATAAGTATCAAAATGTTGAAAAGCTTGATTTCTCTTCTTTTTATCTCTGCTTACAGTTCCTGGTGCCAGAAGCCTCCTCTTTTACCCTTGAAGGCATACTCCTGTGCTGATTCTTCTGGGGCATACCCAGAGCTGGGACTGTTTTCATCTAAGGTTAGCTTTGGGCAAACTTTTATGTATATGGGCTTTTATACATATAATTGCTGCATTTTATGAATAGTTTAAAAATACTCTAGGTATTAAATGAAGACTTTCTTCCCAGTATTTGTGAAGCATCAGCACTTGTACTAGGAATTCCTTCATTAAAAAAGGTGTTTTGTCTTCCTCAACATCAATAAAATTGCAAGGTTAATAAACAGTAAATATACACAGAACACCATGTGATATGAATGCTTATCCTATGTGTGTACCAGCTGTGAGCTCAGCATCCCCTAGAATAGGAATAATTTGAAGTCCTACACATCTATTAATTCTATTAATAGGCTTCACAAGCAGCAGTAGGTGTCTGCAGCTTAGGTGGATTTCCAGAAGACTTGTCAACAAGGTCCCTTGTCAGAAGTGTTCACAGAAACCAGGGAGACAAAGAAGGCCCTTGCATGAGTAAAGAAAGTGTTAAAAGGACAAATAAGATTAGATCAGGTGGTTGCATGACCAAGCTGTGTAGGGACCCTGCTGTTCAAGAATTAGTGAGTGATTTGAAAAGTGTGAAGAGTATTCACATTCATAAAGTATTCAGTGCCAAGGGTTAAGTGTTGCAAGAGTAGTGATGTGGTAGATAAATTTCAGTGAAGGTAGATGTAAAATAAATCAACCACTAAAATAATCCTAAATTTATGTCAGTGGTGATGGGCTACAAGCTGGTGATTATCACTCAAGAGTGAGATCTTCGAGGTATAGTAAGCAATTTCTTCTATGCAAATATCAACTGTTAACCATCGAATCAAAGCCAAGGAAAGGACAGGAAACAAGACAAAGATGGAAATCCATGATATATTTGTGTATGAAAACACTATGTAAAGTTATTTCTCCTTTCCTCCTATTTTTCAAAAAGGATAAAATGTTATTTGTCAAAGATTTGATAAAGCTGAAAATGGTTTTAAGAAAAGGTTTGTACCTCAGATTATCAAAAGAGTGAAACGACTTCTGTATGAGGGATGGCCAAGAATACTTGAGCTCTTCAGCCTGGCAAAGGGATCTTGAGAAAGAGTATGACAGCTCTACAAAGTTAAGGGGACTTAACTGGGAAATGACTGCTCATTGTCTCTCCACTTTAAGAACTTGGGACATCAAATAAGGCAGCAAGTGTCATGTTCAGAACTGATAAAGGCAGGTAGCTCTTTGCATGGCTTGGAATCAAACTGTGAAAGTCCTTGCTACAGCATGGTGGTGAAGCTTGCAAGGTTGAAAAACTACTGCATAAAATTTTGAAAAAAAAAATTCACAGAGATTTATAAAAAGAAAGGGACACATATAGAGAAGATACCTGTGGTGAGGACCCTAAGAAGGAAAAAGGACCAGTGATTATTCTCAGACTTGGAGAATTTTGTTTTTGAAGGACATCGTATTTGTAATTTGGCTGCATAGACTCCTAAATGTTGGCCCTCTCTGATAACCATTAACTACTAACCATGAACTCCAAACTCCACTTGGAACCATGAATCAGCCCAAATGAAATATTAGATAGGATGCAGCTTCCCCACATTATTTGGTTCCTCATTAAACCTTTAACCCAAAGACTGGGTTAAAATCTAGCAGTTGTAATTCTTTTCTATTAATCCTATTA
>NW_010254744.1:0-48849 GCF_000690775.1 Eurypyga helias | reverse complement strand
AGAATTAATAGAAATTAATTCTATTAATTTTTATTAATCTAATTTTCACATGTACAGCTGAGTAAAATTTCCCTGTTTGCTCCTCGATTCTTGGTAGTGAGTCTCTGCATGCAGCTGCCATGCAAAATATGCACTGTTACAGAAATCTTTAGACATATCTCTCTGATAAACCAATACAGTAACAAATTACTACTTAGAGAAGAGACTGTGTTCTTAGGGGGAATGAAATCCTTATAAACATGTGGCATGAAGGTGCAATAAAATAATTAAGTTAAATAACTTGAAAAGACTATCAAATAGAGCTCCGAGCCATTTCTCATACACTGGACCGTGGTTACAATGAATCTCACAGAAACAGGCATTAAAGCGAAAAATGGTCGAGATGTTTTGCATGTAAAACAGCCTTATCAGAGGGCATGAAAAATTTGGTGCAGTCTTCATTTGAAAAGTAATATACAGTCATGTTCTACACACCAAGCCAATTGGAGGAGGTGTCATATTAGGCAGTATCTGCCTCAGCATCTTCTATCACGCAATGGTCAACACCTTATGGTTTTGAGGAAATTGGAAGCTATTTCATAATTGATTTACTGGTCCATGAGTAAAATCCCTTTCAGTCCCCATCACCAAAATCATGAGATGGTTACTAATGTTAATTTCTCATCCTAGCTAACATTACTGCATTTGTTTGGCATTTTCAATAGATATGTGTGCATTCTAAAGAGGTTTTCTGGCCTTCGCTGTATCCCAAATACTTCTTTCATGAGTACAGACTATGAACACAAGGTTATATTAAGGTGCAACCTTGAGATTAGCTGAGTAGCACACCAGCAGAGAAAGTCTAGATCCATATCACCTCTGAGTGAGGATCACAGCATGCACCTACCAGCAATAAAGGACAGGTTAGGCATGGCATGAGCAGCCCTGCAGGGATGGTGTAACCCATCTGTCCCTGTAGTACTGTCACCAGCACTAGGCAGAGATACCAGATTGGAGCATTTCCTACTTGTTTTGGCCTTGACTCAACCTTTTGTAAGGGGAAATGAAATCTGTGGGCAGAAGGAAAGCCCTTCAGATGTGTGGACACTTGTAGCTTGATGTCCTACATGAATCAGTGTATCAACAACAGCTTTGCTCAGATGGGATTGTGAGCCACGTAGAAAAGTGCTTGCTCCCTCCCACCCTGTTGCCTGCTTGTTAGCCAATTAACCATCTGTGTAATAGGACCTAAAGCTACAGCAGCAGTAATGACCTGGACCTTGAATCATTACATATTTTGTCTGTTTGTTCAGCCACAGATTTGATTTTTCTTCACTTCTGAGTGCTGTTACAGACTGACCAGTATAAATCAGTTTATAATTGAGAAACATGACCACCAACTTCCAGCTTGTGCAAAAAATGATCAGTGACTTATTCAACTAAATAGTAAATAATTAGCTATTCTTTTTGTAAGTACAGATAAAGGATCTATCTAGAAGAACACAAAATATTTTCTATTATGCAATATTTAAATACAATTCCATCAGCTGTGTGGAATTCCTGTATTTGTTATGTGAAGTAACTAATTTGAATATTATAAGTAAGGTGTTTGAGGTAATTCTGATTTCATAGCGGACAAAGGTGAATAGTGGCTGAGCTGTCTTCCTTTCTGTACCATAAAAAATCTTTACGCCTCATAGACAGATATAAATACCAGGACGGCAGGCTGCTTGGTTAGATTTATAGTAGAGGGCTTAGAAAAATTTCTCTAGATTCATTGTAGATACATTTGGGTTGGAAGTCATAGCTGTACAATTGAGTTAGCTGTCTAGATTCCTGTTACAGTTCATGGAGGATCTCTAACACACTTTTTATCTCATCCTAAATCTGACATCCAAGTGAAGTATTCCATTTGTGCAAGTTTGTTTACTCTGAGTGCAAAGAGAGATGAGACTGTTGGTTGTCTACATCGTCTGAATCTCAAACTTATAGAATCATAGAATCATAGAATGGTTAGGGTTGGAAGGGACCTTTAAAGATCATCTAGTTCCAACCCCCCTGCTATGGGCAGGGACACCTTGCACTAGACCAGGTTGCTCAAAGCCACATCCAGCCTGGCCTTGAAGACATCCAGGGATGGGGCATCCACATCTCTGGGCAACCTGTTCCAGTGCCTCACCACCCTCTCTGTGAAGAATTTCTTCCTGACATCTAATCTAAACCTCCCTGATTTCAATTTATACCCATTACCCCTTGTCCTATCACTACAGGCCCTTGTAAAAAGTCCTCTCCCAGTACCCTTGTAGGCCCCCTTCAGATACTGGAAAGCTGCAATGAGGTCTCCTCGGAGCCTCCTCTTCTCCAGGCTGAACAAGCCCAGTTCTCGCAGCCTTTCATCATAGGAGAGGTGCTCCAGCCCTCTGATCATCTTCGTGGCCCTCCTCTGGACTCGCTCCAAGTGGTCAATATCCTTCTGATATTGAGGGCTCCACAGCTGGACACAGTACTCCAGGTAGGGTCTCACCAGAGCAGAGTAGAGGGGCAGAATCACCTCCCTCGACCTGCTGGCCACACCTCTCCGTGATATGAACCCCACTGTAAGTTCCCACTTCTGCAAGTGCTGAACAGAATACACCTATAAAGTAAAGAATATATCAACATTTGTAAGTGTTACCTTCATTTTATGTCATCGTCTAGGACAAGGATGTTTTTTTGAGGTCAATAGGCCACTACTCCTACGTTTGAGGTCTTCTAAGTCCAGCACAGACCCTAGCTGGTGTGAAGAAAGCCATGCATTACAACATTGTTGCTATACTGATGTCCCAGGAAACCAAGAAGGTACTGAGAATGACTATTTAAACTATCAAGGTCTTGCAAAGGTTGAACAATCTGGAAATCACCGCTTCAAAAGATCAGAGAAATTTTTATTAAAACCCAAAGCCTGCTCTTCTCTTCAAAGGTCTTGCTTTCCTGTACATGCTGTATCATATTACTGCCTTGTTTAGTTTTAATAGAATCTTTAGGGTGTGCTAACAGTTTCTTGGACTGTAAATTGTGTAAAAAGCTGCATTAATCCTGAAGCAACTGTACATTCATCTTGACTTCTCAGATGCAGCTTCAGTGCAATATAAATTAACCTTCTTTCTAGATAAAGAATGTTTAAGGAGCTCCCAGAATAGAAGTGCTTTATTACTCTAAGATTCTAGTAAGATCAAGTGCATACTCTGGCAAAGAATATTTATTCATTCTCCATGTAATCTGTCAGCATGTAGCCCCAAACTTTCCAATTTTAAATGCTTTTTTCCCCCCCTTTATGCAGAAGACCTAGTACTGGCTTAGATGTAAAATAACCATGATGAATAAAAGTTGACATCTTAAGCAGTATATGTAACCATGAAGCAGCATTTCCATTTTAAATTCCACAACTGAGATGACACTGACTTAGAGGAGTCACCGCTTATATAAACAAGCAAGTCTCTGTGGACCCCTTTTCCTGTCTCCTTCAAAGATTTCACTTGCAAACAATTTGTATCCCTGGATGTTATATTTGATATTTGGCTGGATGTCATTCCTGTCACTGCAAAAGAAAAAAGAAAAAAAAAGAGGCAGTAGTAACAAAGAACGCTGCCCTCTTTTTTATAACCCCACTCTCTCAAGTCAAGCATCCTGAGCTTCACACAGAAAGGCTGCTGTTCAGAGGGAGGCGATCAGAGCTGTAAATGTATAAGACATGGTAGGGCAGAGAGATTTTAGTGGATTGACAGATTTCATTTTTATATCTGGAAGGAAAGGTGATTTTCTCTATGAAAAAGAAAAGACTATGAAGAGTATATATTCTTCCAGAAGATGTGGGCCAATTTTTTTTTCATACACATATATACGCCAGTTCAGGACCTTAATAAGTCTGCTCTGCTCTGTTCTATTCTATTCTATTCTATTCTATTCTATTCTATTCTATTCTATTCTATTCTATTCACTGACACCCTTTTTGGGAAGTACAGCCCATGTGTGAGCAGTCCTTACTGCACAGACCCTTTCTCCCTGCATCCCAGACAAATGTGTGGGCCAGAGCCTGTTCCCTCTGCCCTCCATTCACAGCCCTTTCATGGAATTTAGCGCCTGCCATTGTGCCAGCCAAGGTCAGGTCAACAAGACCTGCAGCTCTGCTGATCTACACACTTGTGGCTATCGAGACAAGTAATTTTTTCTCGATAGTTACATACCCTAGAAAGAGACCAGCAACATGTGTTCATGTCATTTATCCAACACTAAATCTACATGTGGAGGTCCTGAATTGAACCTTTCTTCAGTCCTTTGTTTAGTGAAGCTCACAGGAGCTGACAGACAGGGTGAGTCTCTTAGACAATACCTAATGCCATAGTTATAATGGGAGTCACATACATCAGTAGTTTGCTTCTTAGCTTCTGTACAGAGACACACTCTGACCTGCCTGAACACCCTAAAATTTATTTTCGGGTGCTCGGTGCCAGGCAGAATCAGTCCCCTGGAAGCATTGTTTATTACCACCAACACTTGCATTTAGTCCTCTCATCTCCACACTAGTTTGTTTGCCTTTGGAAGTCTCCTTGAAGTCCTTGATGAAATGTTAAAAATACTGTATTCAGCCAGGCCGGGGAGCATGAAGACCTACTGCTGCTGCAGGTGATCTACAAGGCTAAAGATAGTGTTTAGCTAAACCCATGGTGATATAGTAACTAGAGCCCTTCAAAACAAAATGACCCATGATGAAGCATCCTGCAGAGTGTGTGGAGAGAATAAAGGCTCAGAACCAAACTGCTGCAACAAAAAGGCCCGGACAAGTGTTAATTTCATGTGACGGCTCAGTTTGATTCATGATTTTGGTCCAAATTCTGGTGTCTGTAAGAAGTACCAGAATGTGGAAACCTTCATTCATGTTATCTATTTACTGAAGTGGAAAACTATAACAACAATGCGTTCCTTCCCTTGATTTCATTGAAATTATCGCCAAATTGTACAGGAATGGGTGTATAGATAAGGCCATTGGGATGTTATAGAAAGGCACAATGCCAATATTAGTCCTGCTAACAGTACGTGGTACAATTAAGGGCTGCATACTCTGTCCCTATATTTATATTCAGATCTCACACAGAAGAGCTGAGTGAATACCAGAGAAAACTAATCCACAAATTTTGCTGTTACTCATCAAATCATTTTGCTATTCAGGCAAAATTTGGTAAGACTAGTTATCCATTGGGTGTTTTATCTAGAAATGGAATTAATGTTCAACAACAACAACAACAAAGAAAACCCAAACAAGTTGTCATTTTACACAAAGAAATCTCCTTCTGTACTTTATCTGATTCTTATGATGGAAATGAATTTTGAATGAAAACTGTGTGTGTAACCCTAAAGGCATTCCACACTGGCGGGAAAGCATTAGATATTTACACAATACCAAGTTGTGCATTGATTACAGCTAATTTTAGGAGTGATGCTTCC
The DNA here is from genome assembly GCF_000690775.1 of Eurypyga helias. NCBI lineage: Eukaryota > Metazoa > Chordata > Aves > Eurypygiformes > Eurypygidae > Eurypyga > Eurypyga helias. Next base: position 43,389 of record NW_010254744.1, on the reverse strand, counting down.
TTTGAGACCCTTGGCTGGAATAGGATACCTTAAAAGTAGCTCAGTTACATACATAGGTGTAGGATTTAGAAATCTTGAATCACAATACTGGTCACAGTGATTTTGAGTAGATCTCAACCTGTGTAGCCCAATTAGTTTTTCTTGCTTCTATTTTAATACCTATTACATGTAAAATCAGCTCCAGCCCGGAAGCTACAGGTTTAAACCAAAATATCTCAGCCCATATTGTTAGTAAAAGGGGTTTAACTCCTGAGAAAGAACATTAACACTAAGCAGTAGATTTTAAGACTAAGCTGAAAGTGAAGAAATAGAGTAGCTGTATTATTCTATTTTGTTCAGGTCTTTAAGCAGCCCTTAACATCATTGTCACTGCTTCTGAGGGTGGCACTGAAAGAGATTACTAATTTTAGTTTGTTGGCATCAAGCTATAAAGGAAAGTATTCAATTCTTGCTCTTTTAGTGTCTTTGAATAAGGCTAGGTAACTTTCTGAAAGATGTGCTTTAGACATAAGTTTCTTGGATATTTACAAGACATGGTGTATCATAGAACATCTCCAGGTGGAAGGGACCCATAAGGATCATCAAGTCCAACTTGATGCCGTGATCGCTTCCCTGGGGAGCCTGTTCCACCCAACCGACCACCCTTGCATTGATGAACTTTTTCCTAATGTCCAATCTGATCTTCCCCCTGATGTAGCTTCATTCCATTTCCTCATGTCCTGTTGCTGGTCACCAGAGGGAGGATGTATAATACCTTGTATGTATAATACATAAAAGATGCTACTAGATAGTCTGATTTAATAACCCTTGTGATCTTTAAATTGGGAAAATTTTTCTGAACATTAGATAATCTTCAGAAAATTACAAAAGGAAGCATGCAGGTTTATCCTATTCTGTCCAGCTTTCATGTCTATCTCATATGAATGTAACTATATAAAGCCTTTAAAAGTTTACAAACTGCTGCTGCTGCCTTACTTTATATACAACAAGGGCAAGAGTTCCCAGCTCCATATCTTTGGACTATTAGACAAAAGTTTGGTAGAGAAAAGGGATTGAGGATCTCTATCCAGATGGACAGAGCTGTGTATGTCAACCGAATACAGTGGATGGCTCTTTTCTGAGCCACAGATAAAGAAGGATGAAAAAGGGGAAGGGTCTGGAGCACAAGTCTTGTGAGAAGCGGCTGAGGGAGTTGGGGGAAGTTGGGGGAGTTGGAGCCTGGAGAAGAGGAGGCTCAGGGGAGACCTTATCACTCTCTACAAATCCCCGAAAGGAGGGTGCAGGGAGGTGGGTGTTGGTCTCTTCTCTCAAGTGGCAAGCAATAGGACAAGAGGAAACAGATTCAAGTTGTTCTAGGGAAGGTTTAGATGGGATAGTAGGAAAATCGTCTTCCCTGAAAGGGCTGTAAGGCAGTGGAATGCCCTGCCCAGGAAAGTGGTTGAGTCACCATCCCTGGAAGTATTCCAGCGATGTGTTGATGTGGTGCTTAGGGACAGGTTTAGTGATGAGATTAACAGTGTTGGATTAACAGTTGAAGTTGATGATATTAAATGTCTTTTCAACCTAAAAGATCATATGATTCTATTATCCTATGAGATCACACAGAAGACCATTTTTTTTTTGGCACTAGGAAGTTTAAAAACAATAAACCTAGATGGAATACATTACAAAGCCACTGTTTCCTTTCCCTGCCATGTAATTCCTATTTACTCCATCATGTGAACACACAATGCTTTGATTGGACTACACAATCCAATCAAACCTGCTGGGTGTTTCAGAGGTATCTCTTACTTCATAAATATTTATGTATTCGTGGGTGTTTCAGTTGTCATGCTGGAAGTTTTATGATTTTGTTTACCCCATATTTTGATGTATTTATTGCTTCACTGGTTCCAGTGCATCTAGCAGAGTCCAAAAAATATCTGATAAAAGGTGATACTTCTCAGTGTAGTTTGGTCTTTAAATGATGCTGCATAAGCCTGTTATTTATCACTTCAACAGTTACTTCTGCCTACTTAGCTAATGATGGAGGATTTAATTTTCAAAATTTTCATTGTATTGTTTGTGCAATACAATGAAGTGCTTAGAGGAAAAGCAGAAGGCCATGTATCTGTATTGGCTTTTTATCTTCACTCACCTTGGGGCAATCTAAAAAATTTTATTTCTATAAGTTCATTAAAATAAAAACAATTTAAATTATTTATTAGGAGGAAAGGGGATTGGTGATTAGAGTACAGGACAAGAAATCAATAATACTGCTTTTTATTTCCATTTGGGCATCAGTTAAGTGGTGCTCTGAGTAGTACTGTGAGTTCTGTTCCTCAGTTTCCCACCTATAAGGACATATTATAATTTCCAATGATTTAATTAAGTAGTTTATAAATGCCTTGTGCGTTTCTTGAATGTAAAGTTTTATATAAGCTCTTCAAGGCAGTGATTGTCTTGTCTAATGCTGAAAACAATGTTGGATCTTTTAATAAGAATAATGAATACAACAGGCAGTGAATGCAAAGTGTATTTATTAGCTTTCATCTCGTATGACTAAACAAACTTTATTCCCAGCTGATTGACAACGCATATGCATTTTCAAGAACATTCTTCTTTAACACAGTGGGATGAATCTCTTGAGTAATTATTACTTTTACCAACAAAGATTTGCAGGAGAGAAAACAAGTATCTCAATTGACTGGACTTATGAATCAGGGTCAATTTTCTGTTCTGCTGCAGAACTGAGACAAATGACTTAGACTCAAATAGTCAGTGTTCGTGTGACTAATGCCCACTGAGTTTACAGGGATTTAGAGCTTCAAATGTCTTTGAAGATCTGGGTCTTCATCCCTCTCTGCCCCAGTCATTCTCCTCAGAGGGGTGGTAGCAGCACCTCTGTATGTAGTGGAAGCAAACCATCATAAGGGCTAATTGTGCTAGTCTGGGCAAGGACAATAGTTTCTGTTGCTAACCTCCCACAGGGGAGTGATGTGGCTAATATCCCAACCAGATGCCTTTGATTTTGCTCAGCCCCAGTGCTGTGGTACTCATTTATAGCCGTGCTGACTGGGAGTGATGCTTGGAACAAATCCAGGGAGAGGCATGAACTCACACCTCTGGATCCATACCAAGACACCTTCACCGCTCTATCATCACTCTCCTCAGAGGGATGTAATGAGGATACATTAATTAATGTTTATGAACTGCTTCAGTGCTGCCATATTTAGACTGTTAGAGTTGCATCTGTAGGAGCAAAACAGCAATCAGTAATTCCACCTGCAATAGAAAGCACAAATGGGAAGATGAAACAAAGGGCCACAGAGGGGGTTTCTCCTAGGAGGTGTTTTTCCACACTGCAAAAACATTGCTGGAGGTGACAGCCCTTCAAAGACAATCTCAGCTCTAGAGAAATCCAGGCTAACAGAAACTTTGAAATACATGATGGAAGGTCTGCAGAGCATTTACCCAACTTTAACCAAAGTGTTTAGTCATGATTTTACATGAAAAAAAATATAGGCTTAAGGTGGGAGAGACATTTATCAAATATTTCAAAATATTTCAAGGTTACTGTGGCTGGTTGTGGGAGTTCTTTAAATGATTGGATACTTTCTGGAGCGTGTATTTGTGAAGCTTCATCTATCACACAGTGGATTTTCTCTGGAGAAAAATATGTTGCCTCCTTACTTTGCTCATAAGGTAATGCAGAAACTCAAGAATGTGATGAATGGATACCAGACTGTGGCCAGATTATGACCTTGTACTCACCCTGAGATGAGAACAGGGAGATCAGGGAATGGCTCTGGGACACTTCAGCTTTATGGGACAGTTTCTGAGCAAGTGCACCTGTGAGCTCCAGGGCAGGGTCCATGCTGGCATGAATCCTAAAGATAAAATTTCTTTATAGGTAGCTACCCATTACCTGCTACACTTACTTGTTTCAGGCCATTGTTGCTATCCCCAGGACATTATTTCAAGTGTGTCCCTTGAACTTTGGGGTACTTTGACTCACACAGAGTCAAAAACATGATCACAACAATACTATTGAAAAATTCCCACATATAGTTTTTAGGCAGGTTTCAGTGAAAATCTGTTATTAAACATCAAAACAACTACTTCTCCCCATTTCAGACTCTCAAAACAAGGATCTTATGACAATTTACTGTGCTTGTTCTACTCTCTGCTCTGTCCTTCCCATGATCAGAAGGAGAGAGAACAAAGCAAATATTTTAGTAGAATGAATGTCTCTTGGCCGAAATAATTCAGCATGCCAAGTGAAGCTGATCCAATCTGCCCATAGATTTCAAAGAAGTGTACATTTTATTTTGTCACAATTTTTATGAAAACTGTTCATATTTTTAACTGTCTATTTTACAAACATGAATAGGACATTCTTCCTTCTACACATCGTGAGACCCTATCTGGAGTACTGCGTCCAGCTCTGGGTTCCCCAACATAAAAAGAATATGCAACAGTTGGAGTGAGTCCAGAGGAGGCCATGAAGATGCTCAGAGGGCTGGAGCACCTCTGCTATGGGGTCAGGCTGGGATAGTTGGGCTTGTTCAGCCTGGAGAAGAGAAGGCTCCAGGGAGACCTTATTGCAGCCTTCCAGTACCTGAAGGGGCTACAAGGAAGCTGGGGGGGGGGGGACTTTTTACAAGGGCAGGTAGTGACAGGACAAAGGGTAACAGGTCTAAATGAAAAGCAGGTAGATTTAGACTGATATCAGGAAGAAATTCTTCATGATGATGGTGGTGAGGCATTGGCACAGGTTGCCCAGAGAAGGTGTGGATGCCCCATCCCTGGAAGTGTTCAAGGCCAGGCTGGATGAGGTTTGGAGCAACTTGGTCTAGTGGAAGGTGTCCCTGCCCATGACAGGGGGCTTGGAACTAGATGATCTTTAAGGTCCCTTCCAACCCAAACCAATCTATGATTCTATGATTCTATGACTATATAGACATGATATATTTCCTCAACCTAAGTATTTTCCTCTGAAGTAGATCTGGACAGATTCTTTCTATATTTGTAAATTTATTTGTCAAGGTTGCAGACATTGGAATATAGGGAATGTAGGATATGAATCCAGACATGAAAAGATTTAAAAATATATGCTAAGAAAAGGCTTTTCAAAACATAAATAAATTACAGTGTAGGATAGATATGCCAAATTACATTAAAATAAATTGCATTATGTTAAATGTAATGTTTTATAAAAGACTTCTGGAATATTCTAAGATCTCTAAATAGAACTTAAATTGCTGTAAGTTTTCTCATATCCATCTCTAAATCGAGGCTATTTGTCACTGTTGAGTAAAAAAACTGGGATAGAGAAATGTTTGTTCAACCATTGAGAACTATGCATAAAATGCAGAGCACAGCTTCATGTTAAATATGATAGCTATATCTCAAATATTCAATGATTCCCTTCATATCGGAGATGAGAAGAAAAGACAGACTTGAAACTGGTGTTAACAAGGGAAGCGCTAGAGCTTTCTTAGAAACAGGCAGAATCTGTACTCATGTAGTAAGCAGACCCAGTAAAATTTCCTTTTATATACTCAGATTTCCAGAAAAGGAACACAATCTCAAGATTAAAATTTTTATAATAATGTTCTTGGTGGTGTAATGACTTTCACTGAAGTACCTATGTCTTTAAAATCATCCTGCATCTCTCTGGTCCAATGAAGAGGCCAGTGTCCCTAGTTTGGTGGACTTTTAAGGAGATATTAGTCCAAGCTGAAGCTGAAGTAGAGAGAAAATTATATTATTGCAAAGTAATGCATTTGTTGGCAAGAAATGTAATGGGTTTTGGCACCTTACAATGTTTTAGTGCCATCTGGTGACTCCCCAAAATGTTACAAGAACATTTGCCAAAATGCCTGGATAAAATAAATAAATTGGTAATAAGCAAATTTTAAATTAGTATTTATGGACTGAAATCCTAACCCTCAGGCCTTCCTTGCTTCAGCGGCAGGATAGAGCCTTGTAACTCACCATAAGAACATGAATTTTAAGTGACAGATATCTGCGTGATAAATCTGGCAAATAAACAAAATATCTTCCCAAGAATTTTCCATGAAAACTGATAAAATAAATGTTCATATATAACTGCAAAGAGAAGAAAATGTAGTTCAATAAATGACCCATTATGAATCTTTCATTGGCCTTCTTTTACTACAGTAATATCCATCCAAAGAACAGACGAGAGTCTCAGAAAAAGGAAACCTACTGGAGAAAAAGAGGTTTTAGAAAAAATATCAATTCCATACAGAATATATTCTTTTTGAAGTAAGATATGTTAAATTTTGCCTTTGTTCTTAGAATGGAGATTAGATTTCCCTACCAATAAATACATCAAATAGCATAAATTAGCTATTGGTTTGTTGTTTTTTCTAAATGAGAAGACACTAAGCTGAAAATAACACTTACATGCCCCTAACCTTAGCTCTAGTCCTTTAACTTATGATTTTACAGTGATAAAAAGACAGCAGAAATAGCTCCTTCTTACCCAGGAGTCCTATTCCTTTTTCTGAGTTCAGGGTCCAATCAGCAGACTTCAGACACATTTTCACTTGCTTTTTGTGTCTTTTACTGTGCAGCACTGACATATCTAAGAAGAATTGATCTTTTCTATCTTCTGGGTTTGTGTAATTATTTACTAAGTTCCAATCAGTAAATTCAGTGCAAATGTCTTCCCTTTCCAAGTTACCCAGCTGTCACAAGGGATTTAATATGAATACAATGAGCCTTATAGGAGTGACCATAAGCATCTAGTTTTCAATTTCACTGTAGCTTAAATATTTAACTTCAGGTTTTAAAGAAACTAATTCTATTATCTCTTTTGCCTTTTCCTCTTCATCAGAGAAATATTGGGCTGTTTTAGCTTTGTTCTGACTTTCACAGATGGAGACTGATATCGTAATGAAAGGGAGTATATGATGAGATATCAGAAATAATGTGTGACTGGACCTGATGACCTAAGAGATCCTTTTCAGCCTTGTCTTCCCTACAGAGCTCCTAAATCTTCAAATACCTCCATCAGAAATTATACATTGAGGGCTTTGTCCTCAGCCCTTTCAAGTCACTACAGAGATTTGTATTGACTTCAAAACAGTTTGGATCAGGCTGGTAGTTTCTTAATTTCATGAAATTTGATTGGACCGTTGTGTTCTTTAAAGACCTTTTCACAGAGTCCTGGCTGAATGCTGCTTTATTGTCCTGGTGGCTCTCCTGTCTTTAGGAAGGAGCAGAGGCATGTTTGGTGTCTCCTTTGAGGTGGGCATCTTCTTTGGAATCATAACAGCATGCTGTGAGGAATCATTCTGCGAGAGGTCCATTGCCTTGTATGGTACTTGTTAGCCAAGGGACAGGGGTACCTGCAGTTTTTCACACATCAAAAGTCAGCCCGAGCAGGTTTTTTGGTTTTACTTCCAATCCGTCACTGCTCTTTCTGGGTGAAAGGTGTTGGTTCTACTCTTACTATTTTTCAAAAATTTTAAGATCTTATTGGAAAGCAACTATTTTATATCTAGACCACTTGTTCAGAGTTTCTCTTAATTACACCCTTGGCATTGCTATGTGTTTTTTTGTTGAGGGAAGGAGAAAAGAAAAGCTAAAAAGGACTTCTGAGGTAAAATGACATGAGAGATAAAGAGAAAGGAGAAACAGGAGAGATTAAGAGATCCCAGCCTTTTTGTCACAGCATAACCATGTGTCTCCTGATGAGACACACACTGGGTAAGACAATTTTTGTTTCTTATATTTGCACTGCCTTGTATATCACTTGATAAAAAGACTGCCTCACTCTCAAGCAGCAGCCAAATTCAGAGCATTGTTTCCCCATTTACCAGGTGCTGTCAGCATTGTCTGCTAAAAACACCATTTTTTTCCCTGCTTCCCATGCTCCTAAACACTGTGGAGAAGTATTCTGAGTTTCTGGAATAAGATTTTTTTTACATTGCTACCAGTCTTTTATGTGGCATCCACCTCATGGACTATGTCAGCTAAAGCACTTTATCCTGCTGTACAGGAAAAGAAAACAGTGTTGTATGACTGAAGTCATTGTCATATGGAAAGCACGGCTTTGATTTTTAGCACCAGGACAGAGTTACTGTGCAGCTACTTAATCGCTCTCAGCTTCTGCTTATTATGACTTAATGGAACGTTTATTTACCACCGTTAGGGCTCTGTGGGTTGAGGGAAGTCTGACTGATGCCAGTGAAGTGTACTCTTGGCACTGACATTGTTTATTGTGCATTTTCAGTCTTTTTTTAGTATTTAGAAGACTATATTCTGATTTCCTCTCATTGGCAGGAGTACTCTTCCACTGTTTTGATGTTCTTAGATGCAAGAATGGGGCTGTCAAAATAGAGAAGACAGCCTTTTTTGACTGAAAGAAGAGACATACTTGAAAAAGTGTTATCAACAGTATCACAAGGCAGAAAAACAGTGACTTTAATGCCAGGAGAGAAGCATATATCCAAACTTCTGCATGAGAAGGTAAGTTTAGTAAAAATCAAACAGTTACATGATAAAATTAAGACTCATAGAGTTCTGTGTGTGTTAAGATGTACTAATAAAAAGAGCAGGAGACATATGAAGACGCAAACCCTATCTTAGGTACACAACATTTTGTGCATCAACAACATCAGATAAAATGTCTGATGGAACATGGCAGGCACAAATAATACATGAACACTTAGAGCATGTTGCACAAGTTTTCTGGCTGGCTGCTGCAGCTGTTGCGGTGCAGATTTCAAGTAAAAAAATGGAAAACTTTTCTTTGTCAATGTTTTGCATACACATGTTGTGCCAATCTGCCAGTTCCCTTGTTGTTCATGATACCTAAATGCTGACTGTCATCAGTAGCACAGGGTACTCATTTCATTTTGTGATTTCATTATAAAACAGAAAGAAAATTAATTTTTTGCTGGCTACTTTGAGATACAAATTCATCAGACTTAAGATTAAATTGACCTGAGAAAACTTAATTCTTGGAAAAACATACTCTGTTTTCAACTCATAATTTGCTGTTATAAAACCATGAATCAACCTCTATTTAACAAAAGGAATAAATTGGACTTAATGAAAGACCAAGGAAATACTGGAAATTATACCCATTTCAGTCAGATCTTACATCTTAATAAGACAAGTGTAGAAAGCATCTGTGTTATAATTGTCAAACATATTGAAGCAGTATAAAGAGGCTTGTTTCCAAAATAATGTAATATTTCGACAAGCACATATAGTAAAAAAATTTTAAAAACCCATGCATTCTTCCTGAAAATGAGAGCAGTATTTTACAAGGAATGACAGGAATAACATTTATTCTTTATAGATTATGATAATAGTTTATAAAATGGATGGTAAAAGCAAAGGTTTTGAGGGGTGTGTACACCAGTACTCTTCAGATAATGCAAAGTTATGGTAGTTTTGACAAGCAGATTTGTGTGAATTTTCAGCTGGGAATATACTGGCTAAGAGAAGAATGCACTATTTGGAAGTTATCCTTTTATCTATAGTAGTGTTTGAGAAAAGTAGACTCAACTACAGCTAATAGTTCTAGCAGAGCTTCTTTTTTCTCTGAAATAAAATCTATTCTTTAAGCACTAGGAGATCTGGTGTTTATATACTACATTTCATAGTAGAAGTAGCTGGTTTTCCTTGTTAGTATGAGAACTGGGTGAATACTGAATAAATGTATTCAAGAACATGTTCACTGCATTCAGTTCCCAAATCTTGTTTGGTTTTCTTTCTTTTCCCTTAGGTTGTTTTTTGTAGTTTATTTTGTTTGCACACCTCCACACCCCCACCCCACCACCATTTTAACATGCCATAAGGTTTAGGATTAAACAGCATTTCAGGTCACAAGAATCAGGAACATGATCCTAATCAGTAACAGCATATAAACAACTGTAGAAATCCAAAGTGTGTAAGTAACCCCTTTTGATTTGAGCAGGACTATTTGGTACTTAGAAGCCCGTGGCTCACTCTCAGTATATTTGGGTAGTGGCACATGTTCCTGGCAGAAGTGCTAAGACAAGCAAAAGTATATGCGTTTTCTTTGTTTCTTTATGATTTGGATGGGAGAAATTAAAAAAATTTAAGAAGATAGTGGCAGCACCTGTGACTTCAGTGAGGGTAAAGCAGTCACTGCTGATCCCAGCCTACATGAGCTGCAGAGGGGAAAATGGAGGGTGATGGAACAGGGTGAAGAGGTTGGAAGATGCGTAGATATTGTAATGTACCGCACTTGCCCATGAATCCCGTATCAGAGTGTTTGTGTAGGGGCAGAGAAGTGGGAAGGTGAAAAGCAGAGAGTGCTGAGATACAACTGCCCTAAAGTGTCTCCTCTGAGCACAGCACTGGGAAGATTTTCTGAGGGACATACAGGCCTTGTGGCTTCATGATGAAGGACCATCATGAGAAAAGATGGCCAGCAGTTAACAGCTTTCATCACCACATGGGAATGTCAGATAGCAAAAGCCACAGCATCAGGACATTGAAGAATAAATAATAGGTGATAAAGGAGGGCCTTTGCTGTAGTGGGAGATGACTCTCCACGGGCTTTACAGTTTACTGAGTTGAGCCCTGCCAGAGGGAATTTGCTGCAGTAACAATGGGAAGATCCTGCAGATGGGGGTCTGAGGGTTGGGACTGTTAAACTGACAAGACTATAAGCGAATAGTCATGTTTGGACAGATGATTCCCGTGGTACAATAATGCAATCAGTAAGTATTGATAGCATAGAAGTCAGCAGTGGGAGGGAAGGCATTTTTTTATTTTTGCTTTTTTTTTCCATATAAAACCCTTAAAATCTTGGCATATGAAGTGTAGTCTTTTTTTCATGTGTACTACCTGAAACAGTCTGTGAAAATTTATAATGCATTTTTATATGTATGCATATATACGTGCATACATACATATATATGTGCATGTGTGTGTATATGTATTCTTGCCCCAGACCTGCCTTTAACTGAGTTCTTTTCTTCTATGCGTACTTTTAAAGATTTTCATTCTCTGACACCTGTGGACCTTTTCATGAGTATTCTTCCTCAATGCTGAGGCACACTGAGTTTGTCAGATTAGTTTTGACCCTTCCTCAGGGGGTGAGAAAATGCCTTTCCTATCTGGATGCTCATTAGCACTCAGAACCATCCCTGTTATACTCGCAGCATTTGAAGCCTTTTCTGATAATGATCTTGATGGTTTCAGTTGGTAGTTCTTGTTTTACTAGCAATTTTTTGTACTCCCATACTCCCCGGCGTTCCCTGAAAAGACTTGGTTTAATGAGATATTCCTAGGTTTAGACATTGGGGAAATAGGAGGAGGAGAACAATGACATCAATAAAGCTAACAGTATTCTTTGAGTATCCTGACAATGATCTGTAGCTTTGTGATGTGCAGTTCAGTGTTAATTCTGCCGCTGACATGTGCAATAAGTTGTGTTACCCACATTTCACATCTCCTTCTGTCCATAGACAGTGTGAGGGTAGATTTTTTTCTGACATCTGTGTAATTCCCACTGGTTTTGAACTTGCTTTCTTTTTTTTCCAGCTGCCCCCCATTAAATGTGCTGATGAAATGCACATATTTTACCCCACCACCCACAGCAATGTTATAATGACATGAGTATTCCTTTAACACCTTCCTCTCCCTCCCCCCCAACACCCCCGACTGCTCAGGACACCACAGGAGAAAGTTCTTGAAGTTCATGCCCCACATAATAAGTCTTCTGGCCTCCAACTGCTAATCCATAGTCAATAGTTGATAACAGGAATACACAAGAATGGAGGGACATTAAGGTGGAGGTCTCTCAGGTGCAGTTGAAGCGCAAGGCTGCTGCATGGTACAAATGCGTTGAGAGACAGGGCAGCTAGGAGCAGAGCTATTTCATTTCATGCTTTCTAGAGTAGTATTCAAGCCTTTTGTAATTAGGGATGTATTTAGTCCCATGACTGCCTGGTACAGAGAAGATGCAGCATGACTGCCTGTGAGGGAAGACTGAAGGGTTTAGGTCTTTTCTCCTTGGAGAAGCCTTGGGGCGACCCCATGACAGGATCTCAGTATTGAAAGGGCAGCTACAAAGAGGATGGAGCCTCTCTTCTCAAAGAACAACAAGGAGAAGACAAGGGACAATGACTACAAGTTGCAATAGGATAAGCTTCACCTTGACATAAGAAAGAAATTTTTTACAGTAAGAACAATCATTCACTGGACTAACCTCCCCAGGGACCTGGTGGAGTCCCCATAACTGGAGGTTGTCAAGATGCAATTGGAAAGGGTGATAGTTAATTCCATCTAGGCTCTCTTTACCACAAAAGTTTAGACCCCATTAACTTTCAAGGTCCATTCCAACCAGGACTATTTTACGATTTTATGGTTCCATGATACTTATTTAACCAGCATAGGCATGACCAGCCTGTCCTGACTCCTTCTCTGTGAGTCTCACACTCACAGAAATAAATTCTGGGCATGGCAAGAAACTGAATCCAAATCTGAAATCCTCATAACATTATCTCGCTCTTACCTTTGAGTATGGTATGCTCAAATTTATTACTTGAAGATACTACCACTACCACTTTTTCAAATGCAGGAGGTTTGGAACTGAAAGAGGGAAGCTGAGCCACAGGGATAAGAGTGCTGGTATTTACTGTGTCTCTAATATCACATAATGTAGAGGGGGTGAATTTCAGCATTTTCTCACTGGCAGCTGGAATGAAAACAAGAATTAGCTGGAATACAACAGCCAGTATCCTGGGTATGAAGTAAAGATCAGGGGAGGGAAATGCACTTCTGTCATCCACTGGCATCAGACAAGGCTCCATTACAAAGAAGAGGTGGGTAGGTTGAATAATGTCTTTTCAGGACAGAATCTCTGAAACTCTTATCAAAAGGACTATAATGCACTCATACAAACAGTGAATACTGAAAAAATGGGTTATGATTTGCTTATACTGAGTGTGTTGGAATGAGCTGACAAAGAACTTTGCCAATGTTATTTGCTAAATGTAAGTTATTTGCCAAAGAACCAAAAGTTCTTGCATGGACAAATGAGGCAGAAGAATATAGATGGACATATATCAATTACAGAGTAGTTTAGACATTCTTACTCTTTTATTTTCTTTGCAGCCTTTTAAAATGCTGTTCTAGAAAGAAATGAAAACAGAAAATAATAATTCACCATACAGCAGTTACTAACAACTTGAATAATGAATCGTGTCGCATTATGATAAACCAGATATGTAAACAATCTAAGAAACTACTCACACTGAGGAGTTCAGTCCAAAATACAAGATGAAGGCAGGGCAGAAAGGGGAGAAGGAGTGGGAATAGAATGGGAATTATTTATTCAGCATCACACAACTGTGAAGACAACCCAAGTGTGCAGTGTTTTCTCTGGATACTGATACCTCTCAACCAAGAACATTCTCAATGTACTATTCCTTTTATAATTTTCCTTTGAAACATTAAAGCAGCTACAGTAAGATTCCACCCTGATCAAATCATCTGTCAAGGAGCCTTCTTAATACAATATAGTTACCCTCACTTCAGTGGCTTAAACTCAAAATATTGTAAATGAAAAAGAGTTACTTGGGAAAAATGTCTTTTCAGGTGATAATGTGATAAAAAGAATTTTTATTACAACATTTTTCAGTGTCACTTTCATCTCCAAAAGACCAAGAGAAGTTTGCAGGGAGTTTCTGCTAAAATCCAGAACAATTTTGTCAAAAACTTCCATGTTAAAACAAAAACTGGAACAAGGTTGGTTTTTTTTTTTTCCCCACAACATTTTTTGAAGAGGGTTTTGTTTTGTTTTGTTGTTTTGTTTTTCTTGCTTCCTTCTTTTCTATCTACAAAGTGTGTATGCAATAGACACAGCTTGAATACTGGATTCCAGATAAAATCTGCCCAAGTAGCAGAAAAAAATAATGAGTGCTCTTGTAAATGGAGCAAATCTTATCAGGAAACATTGTGAAGGAATAAATATGGAACCCTGCAATCTCATTTGCCAAGTCAGTTTTCATTTGTACATCCATCCTTTAAGAAGTCCCTGGGGAAATGAGTACAGACACAACCACCTTGTAGTCAGAAAATTAAGGGTGATTAAGAATCTCTGATTAAAACCCAGTTTAATTAGTGGACAGTGTGAAGTCACAGGCAGGCCAATTCCAAGGTATTTCCTTGTGTGCAGATGGTGAAATGCCAAATGAAATCAAAAGAGATTTTAATTACAAGAATGATGAGAAAAGTCAAGCAGCAAGGAAGAAAGCAGTTTTGTAAAGAAGACTACATAATAGTACAAGCAACAGTGAATGCTAAGAGCTCCCAAAGGATTAGACATAATATTAATAAATTATAGGGCTGCACAATGTATACAGATACATTTTCAGTTCAAACAACTTAAACACATGTATTACACAAGTCTGTGTATGATTTTCAGGTAGCAATGAGTACAGTGGAGGGAAGTAACACTCTAATTCCAGCCCTTGGATGTTAGGAAAAATTTCTTCACTGAAAAGGTTGTCAGGTATTGGAATGGGCTGCCCAGGGAAGTGGTTGAATCACCATCCTTGGAGGTAGATGTGGTGCTTAGGGACATGGTTTAGTGATGGACTTGGCAGTGTTAGTTTAACTGTTGGACTTGGTGATCTTAAAGGACTTCTCCGACTTAAATGATCTTATGATTCTATGACCTGCAAGTCAGGGGAAAGGAAGAGTGATTGTTTCCCAAAAAATACTCTTGTGCTTTTCCCTTTATGCCTTATTATGCTCATAAAATAAATTTTATTATGTTCTTCCAATCTTTTTTTAGAATGATGCCTACATCAAACAAAAAATCTGTTAAAAACCAATTGAGCAGGGTCCACAGACTGGTACACTGCTTGAATTTGCTTTACTATTTCCTCATGACTGCTATACTTAAGTATATAGAAACATTTCAGTCTAAGGTCCTTTTCTTTTGTCTGTTTTTCTTAGCTCGTATAGCTTCTAAAACACTGGAGTTCTGAGACACTTCTGCATATAAATGCATAAATAATACAAGTTTGCATTCTGAAGCTTATCTCCTACATGAATGCATATAGTTCATTACCAAAGTTGATGTAAAGTTTGAATGGCACAAATAGGCAGTATATTACTTTTAACCTGGTACTCTACAGGCACATTGAATATTTTTGAGCTCTGGAAAGAGGAAGATGCCTTCACAGCTGTTTCTGCAGTGTTCTAAACCTGCAAGATTAATACTGTGCTACAATATCTATAGCCATGACAGTCTCTTAATCTATTCACTCTGAGTAGTCTAAAAAGGTGTTTATTGCAACACCTAGATCAACATGTCCAAAGAAATCTTCTTGTAAGGATTAATGAAAGAAATATAAAAGATTCCAAGCTTTGACTAGACGAACTTTGCATGTGACTCTGAACAAATGATGGAGGGATACCAACAAACATCAATAGAAAACAAGCAAGCCCTGTGAAGAGGGTCTCAGAGAGTAAAAACGTGTTCTTACATGTCTCTGTGATGATAAAATTAACAGGAGAAAGACAGATATTTGATAATAGGTAAATGTATGCAAAAATTATCTGTATGCATCAGAGGAATAAAAGCAAGGGAAGGTAAATGATTTAATATTGAGGTCTCAACACTGACTTGAAACAAAAAATATAGGCATAGAGTGACATGAAAACAAAGCAGTTAGAGCCTCAAAAAGCTTTCTGATATAGGTAAAACCTAGATAGTTTTACTACATTAATAATGTTACTAATTATCATGTGATTATTTTAATAATTTTATGAATTTTGTATAGCATGGCTGCGTTGATATCAAGACTCTGAACTGAATGTCTCAGACATCACTTCAAGTTCTATGGCCTTCACTTCTAGATAGCAAGTCAGAGAGATTATGGAAAATACCAGTGTCATTACTGGTAATTTTAATGACTTGTCTTCTTTCTGAGTATTAGAAGGATAGAGTTGATCTAGTGATTTACATACAAGAGGTCATCCATAGATGAAGGATAATTTTAACTCAGGTTGTAATTAAAATATCTGCTTTATAACGCTTTTTCTCTTCTTATTGAATGTGTTCCTTTATGCTTATTGATTTATATATTAATAAAGAAAAGTCTAACGTCAGATTTATTTAGTGATTCTTTCAAGATTTGTTTAGTGCTTTAACCCAAAATCAATGTATGGAAAAAAACACTGCAGAAACAGAGGGGTTGAGGTGTTATGAGATCTCTGGTTTGAGGACTGTAAATCAGATCAATAAACTTGTGACTTTATGAATTTGTAGTTATTTTGAACAGGGACTACTTCTGATACCAAAGGCTGAGTGGACTCACTACTTGTTACTCCAGGTCCTAAGATTATTTTGCCTTTTACTGCTTCATCATATGTTGCAACTCTAAAATCAGGGGGAAAGCACAATAGTGAAATGTATTTTTTTGGCCTTATGCAATGGAGGATCATTGTCCCCGAGAAGCACGTGGGGTTCTTAAATTAGATAAAAATGTAGAGATGTAAGAAGAAAGAGAAGTACATAGGATACAGTCTTCTTCTCTTGAGTTGCAATGACCACCCCTCTGGGTCTCATTTCACATGAATTTGAATAACCTTAACATTTAAGAGAATTTATAATAAGGGGCATTGATATATTGATTGTTTCTGGAAAAAATTGGCATTAAAACTAGGAAATTTTGCTTTGTATCTGTATTATGCTCTAGGAAACTTTTTTGGTTGGTGGGCTGTTTGCTTGTGTTTGTGGGTTTTGTTTTTTTTTTCCTCCAAAAACCTAGGGTCTGCCTTCAAATAGAATAGAATAGAATAGAAAACATTGATAAATTTGTCCTCAAACTAGTCTTCTGACAACTACTTCTCTTCAGACATAAACCACAATAAAAATGAATGGCTTATTTAAGAGCACAGAACCTATCAATGACTTATCAAGTATCTGCTGTCCCAGAAATTTGTCAGCTATTGAGGGGATAAGCATATAGAGGTGGTTACCTACATGAAGGAAAAGAGTCTTTCCTGTTGTGTTTTCCATGTGCTAGGAATAAACAGACAGTTGAACCAAACCATTGGCACTGAAGAGGTGGTTCTATCCTACAGTGAGAATATTTGACCCATTATGCAATATTAATAAAGGTGATCTGGTAAAATTAAAAAGTAAAAAAAAAAATCCCCTTAATTTCTAATAGTAAAAATTCACTATGTGGAAAGAACACACTATGACTATCATATCCCAGTGTGTGTGTAGGCATGGCAGTTAGAGAGAGGAAAAAAAAAACCCACAAAAAAACAACAAAACCAAAAAAACATGGTTTACCTGTAGATATAGAAAACTAAGGAATAGGGATTCCTGGAATTTTTTCTGTTACAACTCTTTCTGATAGAAAATTTGGTCTATGGTTAGATGCACTTTTTCCTAAAAAGAATGTTATTTTCAGGGAAGTTTCTGCTTTTCCTTTACAAAATTGCTCCCAGACAGAACAGTTCTGAAAAGAAAAAGAAAATATTGTCCTGTGAAAGTTGTCCCAATGAGTGAGAGTCACTTCACCTATTTATTCACTGTGGAGTCATTTAGTCCAAAGTCCCCTTGTTTTTCCTTACAATCAGTAAAGAGAAACAGAGGAATCATCCAACCAGTTATACATGTCTACAATGAAATGCATCTCATCCTAAAATTGCTTGTTTCAGTCCCATTGGCTATAAGTAGGGCCTAGATGGGTAGTTCAAATGTGGCTATCAACACTGTAGATCTCTCAAATTAGACTAAACTAATTCAGCCATATCTGTCATAGGAACTTGAGTTCCTGTGACTTTTGGTCTCTTTCTATTATACAGCCAAGAAGATCTCCAGGACTTCATCTCCCCTAATGCATGACAGATGTTCAGCTCATACTTGATGCATTACCTCCTCCTACCAAGACTGAAAACTATAATGCATTATGTCAGGGAATTCATCCCAAAAATGAAATTAAGGAAGTGAAATGCCTGAACCATGTCTCCTGTAAGACAATACAAATACGTAATTTGGAGATAAATAGGTTTGTTTGGAGTCAAAATATTCAGGGGGTTGAGCAGAAATGGTTTGATTTGTCATAGAGATTCCATGCTTGTGGAAGGTAGTCTTTTGGAGTGGTGTTTTTTCTGATAGTTTTTAAATTTTCTTTTGTGTTGGTGTTTTGTTTTGGGTTTTTTTTTTCATTCAACACTCTCAGCTACACAGTGTCATTTTGAGCCGTTTACCCTCTCTTCTGGCAAGACTCCACATTTTTCAAAAACTACTTTTCTCTCAGGGAAAAATTCAGAGCACTCCAGCTGAGGTCCTGATGAGTGTGTGATTTATTCCCTCTGAATCAACCTCTCAAGGAGCCTGTTTCTTTCTGTTGGCTGTAGGGGGAAATACAGAGCTTTGAAAGTTCCTAGGCATTTTGGTTAAGTAAAATAAATTGTATAAATATCCCACAAAACCTGTATGCCATGAGCAAGGTCTTCAGGCATTAGAGTAGTAGTAGCATCAAACTAGGCTCCCACGTGAAGCCACAGAGATTCAACCCCTGACCAAATACAAACATATAACAGAAGGAAATGCTGATACAATGCACAGTATATAAGAACACTTCCTATGCCTAGTAAAACCCTTTCAATAAACCACATTTGCAAGGTTTTCTGTAGTAACGACCCCATCTGCATAGACAGGCAAGTGTGGGCTTGCAAGGAGCTTCACCCCTGGTGCAGCCATGTGCTGCCCATGGTGCAGCCAGGCAGGACACAATGTTATACAGCGCATACTATGCATCCTGCTGGTCATAAAGCAGCGAAAAACTTCATTTCTGATAATCTGGTTGTAGCATATCTCTTTGTTGTCTAATGTTGATATATCACTCCCACATCCTAGGAGGACTTCTGTCTTCCCAGATCTGTAAATGCTTAATTGGTCCTCCCCACACTTGTAGCCCACAAGGCAAATACCACTGATCAGATTTATCCTTCTATCTGTGAAAATTCCTGTTTTAGACTCCCCTCCAGTGCTCTAGGCACAGAGAGAAACAATAACTTGCAGTGACCCAGCATCCAAGTCTATGAGTGGATGGCAGTACAACTTTCTTAGCTTTGACTGTTCTCTGGGTCATAAGATTCCACTGGCTCAAGTATAACTTGAGGTTTTTGCTGACTGGATGCTCTAGTCCATTTTTCTCTTCTGGAAGACAAATGGAAAAAAAAAACACCAACCAAACCTTGAAATTTTCAGACACATACTTTGTTACAAGGCAAATAGGAACTTATAAGTGTCGGAGTCTCCTGTTTGCACCATATGTAGGTAGCTAATATGAAATTTCTCTGTCTGATTGAAATATTTTCATAGGTTTAAACACTTTTTTCCAAGGAAACAAGGCTTATGGACTCCTAGTTTGCATATATGAGCCAAGGCCATATTGTCTTGTGTGGTAGAAACTGCTGTTAAGAACTACCATGTTTTATATCATTCCCACCACTATTTCTGAAATTATTATCTTCTAAGCACTGCATAGCTTGATGGATCCTCAGTGTCTCACATGATCAGTCTCAGACATCCTCACTTTCATGGGTAAGCAGGTACATGCAGTCTTTCTCATGTACTCCTCCTCCTCTAATGCTCCCTTAAGATTTTCTTATGCTGCACATAGTAGATTTGTGCATATATACAAACATCTGTGTGTGTTATGGGTTATAAATTCATTGGCTTTTTTTTTTATTATTATTTAATAATGGTTTAGAAGGAATAAAAGATAATGAAGTCATTGCAAGTTTTGTAAAGATGGATATGTGAATAGGGATGAGAAAGTTTACAAATGCTCCCTGTACCTACCTGACTGAGGGAAAGACCTCAGCATCAGCTCAAATGTTACTAAACAGCAGACATCAAAATGATTGAGAGCCCCTGTAAATGACCAACTGTGGAAAATATCCTCCAGTCAGGTCTAGCAATTGACCACTGGATTCAGGTTGTGGAAAACACGACCTCATTAATTTCTATTCTTATGGAAAGAAATTATTGCTCCTTCTTTTTCTCTTTGCCAGTTTTTACAGATGCAAATGCCACTGTCTGTTCTCACTGACTAAGAGATTTTCTGGAAGCTTCAGATGAGGCTGGCAATATTTGGAAATTTATGGTATTACTTTCTTTCTTCTACAAGCTACCTTGTTTTATACCTCTCTTTTGCTTTTCTCAGGCAAATAGGGTGAGCTCTGTTGGTGCTTTTCATTAGAAGACCCTTAAAAACCTCTTAGAGGGCAGTTTCATGGAGAGCCACGCAGAGAATGAATCCTCGTAACAGAGGTGAATTTGGAGTGAGTCACCATGACTATTTACTTGTTAGAGAATGTTTGGGTTTCTTTTTAAAATTTCTCAGGAAAAGGCAGGCATAAAATAAAAACTGTAAGGACACTATTTTGGTAATGCCTACAGAAAATCTGACGAAGCACTGTCTATTTTTCATGTAGTTATTAAGTGAAAGTCTTAAAACTTCTGCCTTCAAGAAGCAGTCCCAATATCAGATGCAATGGTAAGGATGTGAAACATGAGAGTCCAGTGATGGATTCTGCTGGGCAGAGTCAGCATTTATCTTCTGCTTCTTGTGGAAATAGGATAGGACCTTGGCTACACCTTCTACCTCCTTGCCAGAAAGAAATTTTCAACACTACGCTGCCTATGCCCCCACTCCATAGTGCATCCAGGACAGGGCATTTTCCTACCTATGAAATAACTTTCAGCAGCCTCCTTTTAAAATTCACAGGAAAAAAAAAAAAAAAAAAGCAACAATCTGAGGGACAGATACTGTGACAACCTGAAGAATAAGAACCCTTCCCTGTCACCACTTCTCTAACTTATTTTTCCTTCTTCTCAGTCAAGCTCTATTTGCCAAGCAGAAACAAATAGGAACAAGTGTCTGATTTCATGGATGAGCATTGTAAAGTCATACCTAGGGCAGCCCAGAAAGCTAATTGATCTCTGGAGTTCCTTGATGGCAAACAAGGCATCACTCTGTTCCTTCCCAAGACAAGGTTGAACCAGGAACACATGGATCAGCTGCTTAGCAACAGGGCATGAATCTTTCTGAGCATGGGTATTTTCAAATAAACTTACAGGAACTGGAGAGTGGCAGTACCTACCCCATCACCCAATCCTCCCCCTGAACCTGAAGAAGCACTCCTGGTCATGCCTTTCTGGCTCTGGTTGAAGTCCCTCAGACCAGTGAAGTCTCCAGGTTTCTTCTCTGGAGACAATCCACAGTCTTACCAAACTCTAAGGAAAAAAAAAAAAGCATTTACATAGTATTTTCCCTTATGTTTTGAAGTGTTTTGACTAAGATCTGCACTTTTATTCCAATGTTAAAAGAAAGGAAAAAATACTTACATGACATGAAGGATAAGCCCCACCATGAGCCATTTCTGAAAATTTTACCCCACGCTTGCTTCCCACCTGCTGGGGTGTGGGCTATGGGCATACTGGGAATGGCTTCATGCTCTGCAGGGTAGCGCTCTGACTGCCTAGTTTCATGATAAAGGGGTGTCTGGAGCTCGGCTCGCGAGACTAAGCATCATGTTTAAACAACAAAGACTAGACTGGCTCTGGCATCTTTATAATAGCAATTATCAATATCAAGGATGCAGCAAAAGGGTATGTTTTAGTAATAACCATCAAACAGTTCATATTAGTCTCACATTTAAGGAATCAAATAACTAGGGTTGGTTTTCTTGCTTGCTTTTTGCAAGAGCCATGTAGTTGTTTTCCTCTGGGCTTTAATGAAGGATTCATTGGCCGAGTCCAGCCTGGGAGTTTCTGCACTAGTCTGCAGCACTCAGTCATTTCTGTTTCCCTTTACTCTTCCAGTGTAACGATTTACTACATCAAACAAACTTTGAGTCCATTTTTTCCCTCTTATATCTCTTCCTAGAGCTCAGCACTCACATTTGTTCTAGTTATCTTAAGTCTCCTGCCCTTCCTCTGTACTTAGCTCTGTTTCTCACCACATTATCCAATTAGCACCTCACTAACTATGCTGTGGCTGTCTCTTTCCTCTGACCCAGCAGTATTTACACCAGCTCAGTGATTTTTCCTATTGATACCCCCCTCATCCACTGAAGGTGATGGGGATAATCTCTCACTTAAAGGAAATCAAGTGCATAAAAATATTTAACTGAATCCAGATCTAAAATCTCCAGCAATAAAATAGCTATGGTTAACCATTGGTGCTGGACAAATTTGTACTCTTTGATTACATAAATGATGGGGGATATGAAATGACTTTCTTTTCTTTATATTGCAGTGAAATAGCCCAGTTTACAATAGTACGCAATACTGACTCTGCTCAGTATATGAAATTCTCAATGTATGATATATTCTACTGCTGCTTTTCGGACTGTGGCAGTAAGATTGATAGGCTTCATAGCATGAGTTTGAATGCCAGGATTTCCATATTTATTCTCCAGCTACACTTTCCATGAGTTTGGCTGCTGCCTTTTGAGAGGAGGCTCTGGTTTGGTTTTGGTGGTTTTTTTTTTTTTTATCTTTGGGATGAAAGTGATCATTAGATTAAGGAGTCATGGAACATTACTGAGAAACAAAGTCAGATACTAAGTATGGTGAACCTGTTATTCATAGTTCAAGGCAGACACAGATCAAGTGGTTTTAGCTCTGTAGCATATTGAATTACTTAAAGCCTGGGGTTGTGATCTGATCAAACATTTTGAAGTTAAATTGGGTCAGGACAACAACAACCACTCCCCAACATTCACATACACCTCCAGCGAAAAGTTAGAACTGGCAGTAAAAGTCTGATGCTCACTAAAATCTGCTTGCTTTTATCTGAATTAGTGTGGCTGGAGAAAGTAGTGCTTTCTGACTATTGTGGATAAGGAGGAAAACTTATATATTCCTTCTCAGAAAGGTATTTGAGAGAAGTGTTTTAAAATTTGTTGTTTGAATGATTCATATAGAAGAAATACTTTGAAAGATGAAGTGCTTTGGCCAGGGTTCAAATTTAATGTCTATTTAAGAATTAGTTTAAGCATGGATAATTAATATGTGCATATTATATAGCCCAAATGACTTAGGAACACATCTCCTAACATTTCAGTGAAATATTTTCTCCCAAATAAACAAAGCTTTTTGAAAGTTTGCACATACACTGAAACTCCTCATATCCCTCTTATCTATACATTTTTTCATTAAACTTATAGAATCATGGGATTTCACAGCCCAATACAGTAATGCTTCAATAATAATGGAGTCCAATTTCCTTCTCAAAAGCACAGTAACAAGTCCACAGGAAGATTTAAGGGACAGATGGGTGTGCACATTGCTGTTGAGGAGTGTGTATGACCTATTATCTTCTTCATGTCTGACATTTATGCCTCTAATGTCTGCCTTACTAAGAAAAACATATGTTGATGCACATGTTAGTTAGGGCAAATGGGGAAAACAAAATCCCTTGCATTTCGTATTCCAGAGATATGGCTTTAAATCAGGAACAAGAACATGTAGAAGATATTTGTAAATGGACCACTTCTATAGTACTATGACCCAGCTTAATTACTAATCAATTACTAAGTAATTGATCAGTAATCAATTACTGATCTTTCACCAGTTCTTGTTGGAGAAGATAAAGTGTCATATAGGAAAGAAGATGAATTATACCTCTGTGAAGCTGGTTGTGAATGAGATCAGAATCAGTCTTCTAAATTACAGCCTCTTTATCCTTGTGACTTCAGTCTGAATTGACTTTCATCTTGACTTTAAAATGGAAACTGCAAAATGGATCATAAGCATACAGAAAAAAATTGCAAAATAATCAAGCAGTCACATCACATTCCCTCCACATCTTTTTTTTTAAATGTTTGACTTTTGGTGTGAATTCCAATTCACAGGTCTTTGTCAGCCACTAATTTTCATAAATACAAATGTTACTGAAAACTTGAATATAGTATTAAAATCATTTAGTATTCATAACTTAAGAAAGCACAGTTTCTTATGTATAGACCACATACAAAGAACTTTGCTCACAGAAAGAACCTGGAAGACTAGCTGTCACATACAAATCTTGTGAAAATATGAGTGGAATTTGATGCTATTCTAATATCTTAGAGGGTAAATTATTAATGTTCAGTGTTAAAGAAAAAATGTGTCTTCGAGGTTAAATACACAGCCTTGCTTGAATGACATTCATATACCCTCACTCTGAAAGTACAAGAGGAAAAAAGTCAATATCTTCAGAATGTGAAATGTGGAATGCTAACAGCAATATAGTATCAAGATATGGGCTTTAAGTTCCTAAATACCATCTATTCTCAGGCAATAATATTTCCATATTGCTGTCAGGCAAGTTAACAAATATCAAAACATCAGTACAGGATTTTATTTGAATATATGCACTCATATGTTATATACATGTACAGGCATATCTAAACACACACATACATATGTGAAATATTTATATACAAATTAAATAAAAACACACACACACATATAAATGTGTAAGTAATTATATATACTCATCCCTGATCTTCTGGAATTTTTTTTAACGGATCATTAATATTATGCATACACTTATCTATACACACAGACACATGAAGAGGACATATGAAATATTTTGAACTGGAGATTACCTGCTTGACACATTGTTTTCAAAACAGTACTCCTTTGGATTTATGCTAGGAGAGAATTAACACAGGCATGGAATAATCAGTTAGGGTATAACTGTAAAAAATGGCAGTCCCTAATTTCTTCTTCAAATGCCTTTTTGGAAATTTTTTTCCTGAATTTTATTTTCTAGCGAGCCTGTTAGCTGGGAATACATGGGCACCTTGGTATCTGCAAGGCTATCCATATGGGCAGCACTCCGCTGACTTCTGTGCATCTGTACACATGGCATCCTCATAGCCAAGCTTAGGCAGTGCGGACTGGACCATTGGATGGTGAGGTGGATTGTGAACTGGCTGAAGGAAAGAGCTCAGAGAGCTGTGGTCAATGGGGCAGTCTAGTTGGAGGCCCTTGGCTAGTTGCGGCCCCCAGGGGTCAGTGCTGGGTGCAGCCCTATTCAATATATTCATCAGTGACCTGGACGAAGGGATAGAATTACTCTCAACAAGTTGGCTGATGACACCAAACTGGGAGGAGTGGCTGCCATGACAGAATCACCCACACTTTTTAAGTTACTTTCTGAATTTGGGGAAACAATAGACTCTGGATTTTATGGGTCTTATAATTTTAATTAAGCCCTACTTCCAGTTACCTACAGATTCAAAGGTTTGCATTATTCCTTCTTCAGTCTTTTGACCATGGTTTGTTGCTGTACAATCTTTCAAGTCTACCTTAGCCTTTAACCTTCCAGGTGAAACAAAATACACCTTGAATGATGACTAAACCCCTATTTTTTCTCTTTTCTTCAGTTCTTACTGTAGACTAACTTACATCTAGGTTGGCATTAAATGATATTAGCCACCTTTCATCCACCCTTTTAAAATTATTAATTTATTTTAGGCTGAAGTATATTTCCTAACACTCTCCACTGAGGATTGATTTAGCCTAATGTTAATGAAAAATCTGGAGTGGAGATACCTTGTTATTTTGCTTCCTATGTAAATTCTGTATCTTATTTGTTGAGTTAAGAATAACGGTTGATTTGGGACACAATGGTGTTTATCTTTTAAAATATTTTGAAATTGTTCAATATATCAACTGTAAAAGTTAAGATATCTTTAGGTGCCCGCTTTGCCTGTTTTGAAAGAATTTGGTCTCAAGCCAAGTACTGTTTTTGTAAAATCATGTTTCAAAAAAATAATCTAAAATTAGGCACCCAAAAAAATTGTGTTAAAAAAACGCTGGACCAAATGATTTGGCTTTTTGATTTATTTTTTTTTTTTAGTTCAAAAACAATGAGAGAAAATGTTTTTTCTTTTACTTAGATTAAAATATTTGAAGGGAAAAATGCAATGATCTTTGTTTGATGGAAGATTGTAGGGAGTTGCTGTTGTCACTGGTTTGCTAAATATTCTA
The DNA here is from genome assembly GCF_000690775.1 of Eurypyga helias. NCBI lineage: Eukaryota > Metazoa > Chordata > Aves > Eurypygiformes > Eurypygidae > Eurypyga > Eurypyga helias. The sequence goes on along the minus strand of NW_010254744.1, from coordinate 17,357 downwards.
TGGAGAGCTTTCCCTATCACAGCACAGTATACATCATACTTGTTTTTTTCTAGAGAAAAAAACTTTTCATAAAAGTGCCCACATTGTAAGAAAAAAAAAAAAAAAGAAACTGTTTAGAAAGTTTGCTTTTTTTGGAAAGGTATATTTGTTCATTGAATGTTTAGATTTGTTTGGCATCTTTTTTTTATTTTCCTTCCCCAAATCACTCGTAGTTTGTTTACTGTTTATTTTGACTTGTAAGTATTGTCAGCTTTGGAAAAAAAATCCAGAATGCCTGGAATCCTTTCTGAACCGAAGTTAACATGCAATACAACCGACTCTCAGATGTTTTTCTCCTTTCTTTTCTTTTTTTTTTTTAAGCTGTAACAATGAAGATGTAACAGTAACCAGAACAACAATGATCCGTGATGTGATTAACCTGGCACTGAGCCTGGGTGAGTCTACACTACTGAGAGGCAGCATAAACTGCCCTGATCATGGTGCCATGCTGACAATAATCACATAAACTTAAGTCATCTCTGCAGTCCAGGAAGGACTAGCAGCACTAATTGGGAAAAGATTTTCCTGGAGATGTCAATCAGATCAGAGGGAGGACAGGACTTCCACCCTTCATGTGACTTCTGGACAGGTTGTAGGACAGAGAGTAGAACGTGACAGAGGACTTGTCAGCATCTCTTACTACACCCACAATATTCTCATTCATTATGATCCTAGCTTCTTGCATCATTCCCAGGTGCCCAAAATGCTTCTGCATGGGTCTTTCCTCACCTATGGAATTGCCCATTTCACTCTTTCAAAACTTATTTGCACATCTAGGGCCTTTAGTACATGCCAGTCTTTAGATAAGGACAACCTTACATAACATCAGCATTTCAGCTATCCGTAAAAGCTTAGACCTTATACGCAGTGATTTTGCTCCCAGAAATAGTCCTGTTGGGCTGCCTTGTTTTTGTGTATTGTCTGTTTGATGAAATGTTTGGGTGTTTGGAACTTTCTTAGGTGCTTCCTTTTCTGGAGCAGAAAAAATAAAGTAGAACTGCCTAGAATGTCCAGGTCCAATGCAGGGTAAGAGCTGAAGGATTTGCCTGCAGCTAAGTCTGAGAGAGAATCAAATTAAATTAGCCATATTTAACATCTCTGAAAATACTCCACAGAACTATTCCTGTTGGGTTTCCAAAACTGTTTTTCAGGGACCAATTCTTCTCCCTGCTGGAGAATTTTCATTAATGTCAGTGTAAACCTGAACTAAGACAATACTGAATGAATTTACTGAGATAATGTAATAGTATTAAGGAAAGATAAATTTATTAAAAAATACACAGGGTTTTTTACTGTATTTTTGGTGTATTTTTTTCAATATTACAGCATTTTGCAAGCTTTTCTAATGTGTGTCTGTCTTGTATTGTTTGTTCATTAAGGCTGCAAACACAATGGACTCGAGGCTGTTTGTTCTGTCCAGTACTCTGTAAGTAACAATAGCCAAAAAGAAACTCTTCCCTTAACTCAGAAAATATTCCCTGCAGACATGCTGCTATTCTGGAGGAGTCTCTAAAGTTCTTTCACGTTCTCCTGTTTATCTTAATAGCATTCAGCCACATCACCTTGAGCTGTGATCTTATCACACCTCACAAATAAAGCGGGATACTGTCAGTCCTGGGATGGATGGTCTCCAGAACCGCTCCAGGGCTGCTAGACCCATTACAGGTTTTTTTCCCCATCAACCCATTCTGAAGCCAACACTCCACTGTGGGATCTAGAATAGGATCTTTCAATATAGGGAGAGTAGAGCTTGACCAGCCAAAGCAATTTTAATCCTGAAGTTTAGTTTAAAATGTATGCAAGCTAATGTGTCAGCTCACTTTTCCAGGAGAAGGTTGGAGCACATTCCAGCAGAATCACCTGTCAAATATGCATGGTCAAACTTACGTGAAAGCATTGCATTTAAAAATAGTGTCTTATTATTATATTGCTGTTAAAAATTAATTGACCTGAAGGCACGTAGATAGACTATGGACAGTTGACATTTTGGTTCATTCCAAAGATTGTCATGAGTGGCAGCCTGGGCTGCTTCATGGTTTGGCGATTTGTGTATCCAGAAGCAGTCTGGGTTTATTTGTAAGAAACTGCAATAGGATGCAGGAGATCTGGGTTCAAATTCCATGTCTGGCCTTGGGCATACTTCTTCCCTCTCGGAAGCTCATTTTCTCCCACAGAAAGTAAAGATACTGATATTTCTTGCATTTGTCATATTCAATTTGACTGTAAGTTCTGGTTTTTAGAGTGAGTCAGTACAGCACCTTTCTCTGTGGGGCCATCTTCACAGCTGGGATCTGTTGGTACTCCGACAACCCCTGGAATAATAGTTCTCATTAAGGACTCATCAAAAATGTGCTTTATCATGGCTAAAGAAATCTTCTTTCAGATTACTAATTAAAATGAAATCCAATTGCCTTCACCTATGGACCATGACATTTGGGAACGTTAAGGGCAGAGAAATGTAAAACAGGTATTTTAAAAGTTTGCTGTTTGAAGGCATGAATCTGCATTTGTCCCCTCCTCTCCCCTCCCCTCATGCCCTATTTCAGATCCATTGCTTATTGACTGATAGACTTATTGATGAATTATACAGCAGTGATCTAGCCCAGGGAGGTCAGTAGGGTGCAATTACTAGCAGAGCAGGCTTGGGTGTGCTTCTGAACTACTCCTCCCTGCACAGCTCTTTCAGTATGCATATCACATCTCCCTGCTTGTAGCAGGCTGATGAGTGTGTGCAGTTAGTGCAGGCACACACATACTTCTGCGCTTTCCCTGAAAGTGGAGCATTAGCAACTGCAGTCAAAAAGCACCCTTGCTTCTTCAGCTCTGATCCTAGCAGCAACTGTCTAATTCTATCGGAAGGAACTAGGAGACAGCACTGGAGGCAAGTTTAAAAAGGACCTAGTGACACCCTGCTGTCACATCTGGTTTCATGAATCTACTTATTAGTAGTCCATTTACAATTATTTTCCTAGTCCCATCAGTAGTGTACATTCTTGAGAACTGTCTGGCTGGGAAGGAAGGAGCACACTGCTGAAGGTATGTTGCAGTCTTCTTTACCTTACATCTTGTGCTGAATGTTTCTATCTGTGCATCTCACTTGCAGACATTCCTCATCTATGCAGTTCTCCACTGAGAGCTGCTGGAGCAGGGTTTTGGCAAATCGTAGTATCGGAAATAAATGGACAGATCCTTTTTTTTTTTTTCCCCTCAGTTAGATTGTTTATTAAGGGGTAAAATTATATGAGTGGGTTGAACTTTCAGGGAAGATGACAACTCTGATTGCATTTCGTATCACAAGCAAATAGACGGCTGTTATTCCTATCAGGGCAAAATTTCCATTCATTGGCTGCTTAACTGTGGACATGGAGCATTGCTTTCAAATTGATGTGTTTATTAAATACGGTCTGTGCATGCACTGCCAGCTGAAATTTACATACATGTTTTGAAATTTGAAAAAAGACTCTTTCATTAACTTTCAAAATGCTCTGGACTGCAGTACACTTCTTTAGAAAAAAGCAGTGAGCCAGGCTTTTCATTTCACTTAAGTTCTTTTACTGGCATGTATTCATCTGGTAAAAAGTCTTTGCCAAATCCAAGAAGTTTGCTGTTATTGCATTTCCATAAATGTAACAGCTGTGAAGTGAATGAATATTCATAGTGTTTGGATTTTCTTTTTCCGAAGATTTTTATGATAATTCTGACTTTTCAGGGGGATGGGATGTTAGAGCAAAGAATTCTGCATGTTGAGATATTGTTATAAGCAATGTATAAATGTTTCCTCAAATAAGCATAATACAGACAAGCATGTACCACAGTAAATAGCTGACTGTACCTCTTATTTACTCACAGCCAACTTGATCTGTTGCTTATACTTGTGGATTCTTTTGCTAACAGGTCATCAACAATGAAAATGAAGTACAGTTCAGATACTGCTCTCTCATAGGACATTATTTCCCTGATGCTATACAGTTTCTTCTGAGCTTATCCAAGACATTCCTAATGTTATGATGATTAAATTATAACCTGCTACACCCTGTATTTGCACTGACTGAAAACTTATTTTGGGTTGTTTCTAAGGACAGAGAAACCCACTGCAAGCTCAGTGTACTTTAAGAATGGAAAGTGATTTGACTAATCTTCCCCCTAGGAAAACTCCCGTTTGTAATTTATCAAAACTGGACAAGCAGCAGAGATGGTCCTCCCCTGCAGGTAGAAGTAGAATGGTCTTGAAAATACAGAGGCAGCATGTGTGCATGTGCATGTGTCTCTAGAGATAATTCATCTGAAAAACTTAAATAATCCTAGCTGCCTGTGGATCTCAATGACTTCTGTCTTACTAAAAAATATCCTATTAATGGGTCATACTGCAGATCTCTGTAACTACAAGCAGAATAAAACATCCAGACAGAAACTGTGTCATATAATAACACCTCAGAAACCCTCTTGAGGCTGATTGTTATTTCTTTAAAAATCCTCCCAGTATCTGGGAAGCGCCAGGAGCTGCAGACTGCCTGCCTCCCAGAAGTGTGCCAGTGGAGCTATCCGTGCATGCTCGAAGTGAATTTAAGCTTCCAAATGTCCAGGAGCATCTTTTTGGCAGTCTGTCCTCACTCTGGCTGGACGCTGCTGCTCACCGGTAGCAAGGTCAGCCTGGCCAGCGAGCTCTGCCTCCCGGCTGCTTCAGCCCCACAGCCTGCGGTGGGCTGTCACTCAGTGTCTCCTCCCTGGGGGACAGGGAAAAACTGTGCGTCCTTTTCATCTGTCTTCATTTTTAATGACAGCTGAATCAGCCTGGTGCTTAGGTGCAAACTTTCTGTTGCTTTATTTTTACCCCCTGTAGTCATAGTGTGCTGTGTCTCGTGATACACAGGAACTGCAGGCATAAAATATGTTCAAATACATATGGGAAAAACCAATTTGATGGGTCAGATTCCGTTTCCAGGGAGAGGAAATCAGAGTACCCTCCTGAAACCACTAGTAAGTTGTTTACTTGAGCAGAAGTTGTTTACGTGGGTGCAAACTGGTGTAAAATCTCACTTTCCCTTGGTTCTGTTTAAATTTCTGTGACCCGAGGACCTGGCTCTCTTCCTTTAATTGTTGGTATTATTCCAGGAAAAGTAGCCAAAATGGAGAATTTGTGTTTTAACTCACTAGGAATGAAAACCTGCCTGTGTACAGTGACAACTGCAGGTTATCTGAGAACAACCACCTTTTCTCTTTCCCCTCACCAAATCCTAGGAGAAAAAAAAACCCCAAAACACCTCACACTCCATCCCCACCCCCTCCCAAACCTCTCTTTCTATTCCCTTTAGGACATATAAGGTCTCCTTTTCTGCTTCAGTATGTGCCAGGCTCTTTCCTGACCTCTACCACGGTGTTCGAGGAGGCGAGAGGTAATTCATTTCGCCCTCTCGGCCACCTCACCCGTACACCTCTTCAAAGCAGATTTGTCGATCATATAAAATGCAATCGCTGACGCGTTTCTCTTCTGCCTTGCGAGTCAAAGGCAGCATCTGGAACCTCAGACGCGTTTTGCTGTTACAGTCTCTCAGCCCCAGCGCTGCGTTTTACCAAGCCAACCGGCCCTCTAGCGTTTTGACGTATTTTGTGCAAAGACGTCCCTTTAGCTGTTGCCTGTGATACCAAAGGTAAAGAGGGGGATTTGAAACAGCTCACAAAAGCTTAGTGGAGTTACTCGAATCTGGAGTGATTGGCAAAGGCAACACAGCATCCACCCTTCTGCCTGGAAAAAGTGATAGCCTGGTTTTGTGCCCTTTTGGAGCACCCCAGCACTTGTATGATTATCACTGCTCCATGGCTATGAGTCTGTCAGAGGCTACTGATGTACAAACAGCTGCAGGGTTGTTGTAGAAGACAGCTATCTATTTAAACACTTTAAGAGGGATTTCTGCAAGTGCCGTGTCGCAAGCACACTGCAACACTGGAGTACTGCACCGGTTTTTCAGCTTTCTCATGAATGATAGCTGAAAATTAAGATGAAGGGAAGAAAATGCCACGAAGTTTCAATACTGTAGCAAACTAGGATCCAGATGGCACACCTTTTCACAGCAATACGCTGGATTAACTTTAAGACTCCCCTGGCTACTACTCTCCTGTTTAATTTTTCTTTCCTTAATGCTCTTTTGGCGTGATGCTTTTTTGCAAGGTAATGCCATAAAAATGTGTGGTTTCAGGTATAGTGTGCTATCAAGAGAACTTTCCTCTATCTCCATTAACCCCTTCAGAGCTAATTAACTGATTGAATGATTAATAGCATCAATTTGAACTCTAAGTGGGACAGGGAATATTCCACATTCATTCACAATGCCATGCCAAGCATGAAACCAAAATGATTTACGTACAAAGGAAGAGAATTAACCTGTTGGAGGGAGAACAGATTTTTACAATTCTGGGCTATATCTCTAGTCAGAAATCATGTTTGGTAATGCAGCTGCAATAATGGCTGAAATTCTCTGCAGGGAGGTTTAAACACAGGTTGGTGTCGTCCATATGCCAACCTTTTCTGAGGCGGGATGTCGGGTGGTTGCACTTCTCCTTGTAGCTTGCAGATCCAGAGTTATCTTCTTGTAAGCTGCCACTGTTGCTTGAATCAGTTCTTTCATATTTGTGCAGCAACATCATGGATCATCACGGTCCTCATCTTCAAAAGGCTGGTTGGTGTGACACCCAGTGGTGACAGTGAGCACCCGGCCAGTGGGACCTCCTGGGCACTTTCCTGCAAGCTGCGGGGATAAACCAGGGTGACAACTGTGAGCTTAATGATTTATTCACCTCCAGTCTACCCCAGAGAGCAGAAGCGCTGCCATCCACCTGCAATGAGTGTCTCTCCCAATCTGTGCTCATGCCTGCTGTGCCTCTGTGAGATGGGAGACATGGAGACTGGTACTCATGGAGAAATACATGTACTGCATAGTCTAAGGAAATGCTCCAGCAGCTGCCAGCAGTATTAAGTTCATATCACATCCAGAGACTAGCCACGATACTGTCCTTTAGCAAGTAAAGGTCTGCTGCTTTCTCAGTAGCAGTCTTAGAAAGTCAACCTCAGGCAACACAATGCTTATGAATCCTTCCTTTTACTCTCAAATTCTGTCATTACCTGATGCAGACTGGATGCAAATTATTAAAAAGAAATCTTATTTAATTAAAGTGTCTCCAGAACATCTCTTGATCATTTTGGCCTATATTATTCCACTTTGCAAGTACCTTTGTAACCTGTACACACATAGAAATGAACAGCAAGTCCCAACCCTCTTTATCTCATGTGATGGGTATATCCAAAACCTGCTGAAATGGGAATTCAAAAAGCACATGCAAGTCCCAGACTGTGATACAGTTCATGTGCGACCTAACACTGCCTATGCTGACAACTATAGGGCAGGTGTCCCTGCCCATGGCAGGGGGGTTGGAACTAGATGATCTTTAAGGCCCCTTCCAACCCAAACCATTCTATGATTCTATGATTCTATGTTCATTATATGTCTCCCTGTTTAGCCTGAAAGTTCCTATGGGCTGCATTTATGGTAGTGTAACTTAAATCCAGAAGCCATATGTAGGATTCAGCTTAAGATTAATCCTAAACATAAGCATCTGTCTAGTCAGCTAAATAGTTTCTAGGCTTTTCTGACTATATTGACCAGATCATTATTAACTAGAATGGGAGCTTAGTCTTCTAAAGCAAGGTAGACATGGGGACAGTATAATGCAGCACCTATGGAGACGTGGGTCCTTCTGCAGTGGAAACTTGAGGGTACAGAGAAAAACCTGCAGTGTCTTAGATAACACTGATAACACTTAATTCTACATTAAGCAACACAAATGAACCGTAATGGTTGATTACACAAAAAAGGAGAGAGTAGCTGCTGCAACAAGCTGCTTCTTGCAAAGATCCAGCCCTTCTCTATTAGGCATGAAGGGCAACTTATGCTGAATACATCTTCCTTTGGACCTTAAATAAATATAGTGTTTATAAATCTATAAGCAACCCCATGTGTCATAGTAAAGTGAAATTCTGTTTCCCGTCAGCTGATAATTTGACACTGGGATGGTGAGTACTTTCCTTTGTCTCCTGTGCTCTGGACTATCAGCCCGTGCAAACCAATAATCAACTATAGTGGATGTTGCTGGGGGTGAGGAGAATTAATTAATTGTGGTGAAATACTGGTTTCTGCTGTAAAGTTACTAAGCAGAGCTATGGCAGTGTGAATAATGCATGAGGTGATTTCCTTTCAGGAAGGCTACTAGCAAATATTTCCACTAGCTGGAGATTTGGACTTGGCAAGAGAATGGTATTTACATTGTTTTGGTGATACAGAGAGCAGTTCACGAACAATTATGTGATTCTTTCATATTCTAAGACTCTGAAGAAATGCCAGTATCTGATTAAATAAAAAGAATTAAATAAAAAATGTGAAGATGTAAAATTAGTCTAGTTTCATCTGCATGGGTATGTTATCACATAAATTTAAAAGACAATATAAAATGTCATTCAATTTTATTTTGCAAGATGAATGTTGCTATGGTTTCTCTAAATCCAGGTGATAAAAAATAATTTCTAAATGCTTTCAATTATATAGTTTAACTTACTATTTATAAATGAGGCTATAGTGCTGACTGGTTTGTCTTTAATAAAACCCAAATCCTCGTGTCTGTAAAAGGTGATATGGGCATATCAAAAATAACTAAAAAAAACTCTATAAGGATTTTTTCATTGTACAAGATTTTTCTAAACAAAATCTCTTGTCTCAGAAAGCCATCAAGTTCTCACAAGTTGAGGAACATAAATCATAGCAAAATAGGCAGCCTCCTGTTTCATTCACTGAGCTCCATATGCTTATCTACCTCGTGCTCCTGCATCCCAGGCTCCTAAAATGCTTCAGTCAACATTCCTTCTGAATTGTGATACGTCATTTTAATCAGCCCCTACAGTGTCCCAAAAATGAATGTAAATTAGACTTTTGATGAACCAGAATATTTTGACAGGATTTTAGCATAAATCACACATGCAAGCATGCACACGCACACACACGGAGCCAACCTGTTTAGAGAGGAGGATATTTTTGGACCTCATTTGGTTTTGAAGTAGACTGTGGCCAGCATGCTGATGCTGCTGGTGTGCAGGAACACATACCTGGCAGTATGCCAGGCTCCATAGCAAGAAGCAGCTTAAGTCGAATCATAGCAAGAAAAACTGTACCATGGAGAAAGAAACGTAACAGTTTCCTCTTTCATTGTCTTCCTCTCTCCCCCATCCCCTTTTTTGGTATCCTGCTGGTTCTCCGGGCTGTTTGGTGTCAGTATCAATGTGAACATTTTTAGGGTTATCATAGGAAAGCACTCATATTATGGTAGATTAAAGTTTTTGATTAATCTGTTCTTTTAGCAGAAACAAAACCCAACAATCAAATATAATTATTTGAATTTTAAGTCAAATATGTGTCAATTTACTGCCTTTCACACTGCGTAACAACCAGCCAGTTCCTCTGAATATATAGAAAGCTGTTGCTGAGGCACTTTGTAGGCATGTTGAGACATGCTGAAGCGTTACGAGTCTTGTAACTTTTAGCACTGCCTCACTGTAAATCTGTGAATTTTGGTTCTTCTTCTGACCTCTTTTGTTATATTTTATATTCCATTTTGTCCTTCAGGGCTGTATTCAGACTGCTTACAAGGGATGTTTGTCTCATCTGTCTCTCTTCCTGAAATGTGTGAGACTGAGAACAGAACAAGAACGGTGTAGGCAGGGCTTTCTGTTTCCCTCAGGTACAAAAAATTACTCCAGCTCTTAGTCTACAGCTGCGTAGGCAAGGACCATCGATTGCTATATATTTGTACACTGAGGGCCCTGGTTGACATGCTCTGAGGTGTGTCCATGAATTCACTGCACCTTCTACATCTTAAGCCACATAGAAGGAAAAACTGTTTAGTCACTATTTTTGCATACTCAAAGTCCTTTCTGACACATCTCACCATGAAGTTGCATACCCCTGAAAGCATGTCAGACCTCAGCAAGAAGGTATCAGAACATGTCTACTCACCTTTCCCGTGATGCAGCCTAAGACCATATTGCTTTACCTTCTTCACACATCATCACTTTACCCTTTTTTAAAAGTTACCAGGATTTTACGAGGTCGATGTGGGTTACCTATATGGCATCATTTGCTCAGCTGTGGCTTAAAAATCTCCTCTGATCACATACACTGTATGTTTTACGCATATTGTATCTGCAGTGTGACTCCACTGTTTATAATAGATGTTATGCATTAACTAAAGAAAGACACTATAATTCCGTTGTCTATACATAGATAGTGCAAAGGAGTATATGTGTAGTACTTACACTGTGCGTGAGGGAGTACATGCACACAGACACACATATATGCAATCGTATACAATCCATGATTCATAAAACACACATAACCCACAGAGAAAACTTAGAAATAGGTAATGATTTGTCATCTAGGGCAAATCCCACAAAGCATTTTGAGTATCAGGTTAAAACACCCCACGGCTACAGAGACAGACAGGTCGGCTGCTGACTGTTTAAAGAGGTATCAGAGCTGTTAAGTATGTGTAATTTTATGGCTAAATATAAACAGAAGAATCCTTCAATAATCATAAATACAGCTGTAGAGCCAAATTCTCCTAATGATGCAATAACAATATATATATAGATACACATATATATTCTAATTCACAGTTTGAAGTTCTTAATTCTCAACACACAAGTCTTAGTTTCCTGCCAATTTTATAATTTTTCCTGATGTCAATTGCTTTCTAAAATAAGTTTGAATGAGGTGGAATTAAGTCTTAACTTTTAAAAATGAGAAACAAGTGCTGTGTCTATATCCACTGCCATATCCCTTTCTTTGTGTCTTATATCTCTGCATTCTGGAAGAAGCTGTTGTATCCTGTAATTTATCAATAATTTTGCACTGTCTACTGGTGGAAGCTGGGGGAGGTGGGAAAGTTATGAAATATTAGGACAGTGAGAGAGTTGAAAGTATTAAAAAATATGTTCAATATTTTGCAAGCTCTGCAAATTGAGTAGAAATAGAATAGTATTACTGGTGAGAGCTGTAATAGCAGCTGTGCCATCACTGGCTTAAATGTGACTTGGGTTTAGGTGCTTCTAATGGCAATAATTAGGTAATCAATATTGTTTCAGAAAGGAAAAATATCCTGCTTAACAACAGAATAACATTGATTAGGGAAGCCAGTACCATTTTAAGGAACATGAAGTAATCAAGACTGTTTCCATGATGACATACTATAGAGAGAGAAAATCAAGCAAATCTAGTATTGGGTAAAACTGGTACTACATTTACATTGTTGCTGAGGAAATAACGGCTGCTGCATTTGCCTGTGCAGTCGTTGTGGTACCCGTGTCTGAGGGAGGCACTGGGCCCCTGTCTGTTCATTTCTATCAACTTGGAACTCATCACAGACATAAACTAGACATTTTCTGAGGATACAGATTCCACTCCACTATTTTCATTGTTCTTACTTTACACACTTGTCAGTTTAAACTGATCTATTTACTTTTGGTTATCTAAAATAATTAATGAATATATAGAATTTCCATTTTTATATTTACTGAGAGGTCTCAGGGCACTTCAAAGGAGATGTCACTTTTAACAGCCCTACTTAAAATCCAAGCAAATGGGATGGTAGGGTGGAAGAAACCCTATCTGCTTATGACAGTGGGGAGGAGCAGGGTCCACCAATGCTGGATGTTAATTTGCTGCTGTATCTACTCAGGCACCTTGACCTTTATTAATTAAGTACACAAATTGATCCAGAGATACCTAAAGTTTCATGCATTTGAGCAACTACATTTAGAGGTGCGGACTTTCCAGCACTGGAAAGCAAGTATAGGTAGATGACGAGATTGAATTATTTTGATCAGGATTCTCAGCAAGATCAACATTTCTAGGAGGTGGGACGCTGAGTCCTTATCTGTATGTCATTGCAGCAAATAACCCTGCAGCATTGCTTTTTCTAAACCCAGGGGTGGCACAAGCAGCAAAGCTTTTTTTGACCTGTACGTGGTTTTGTACTAGTGGAAGAAAGCGAGATTTTGGTAAAGTGTATAAAATCTGTGAAGACTGATCCTGGGCCCTAAAAAGTAACAATAATGTTCAGAAATAGCTGAAATGTGTACGTGAGGAGCTGGTGGTTGTTGAGAAATCTCCAAGCTACTTGAAACCAATTGGGGATGCCATTAATCTCATTTCTAGGCATAAGAACAGTCAACATCCCTTCTCCCAAGAGTTAGCTGATCAGACACTCCATGTTTCATGATATATGAGCATGTACTTAAAGCATTCACTCCTGGAGGCAAGTCATTACATATGAATCACAAGTTTCTTTGGGGAAAAATGCCTGCAGCCTTCAGAGCATTGAGGCAAAGCTTGAAAATATGATCCTTCTATATGATTAAAACTCAAAATTGGAAACTAAAATATCAGTTTCAAAATCTTTCTCCAAAGCAAAACCCAAGAAAATAAAAAATAATTCCAATCAGAACTGGTCTTGTGATGATCAGAACAAAATACACTGTAAAATGTTCAGGTCTAACATTACTGTAAATAGAACAGGGTTATTGGACAGGTGAGAATTCTCATTAGTTTTGAGGGTATCAGGAAAGTTGTTGCCCCAAAGCTGAGTTTGAAAACTATTTTGTAGTAGGGGAATAGACTATACTTTGTAGCAGCCAAATTTAGTCAAGAGGCGCCACACAGCTTTTATTCACTAGGGTTTGGATTTGTTTTTAGCTGTATGAAGCCATGAAATTAAATACAATGTTGTTCCATTATAATCTGGGAGAGGAACAAAGGGAGAAACTCTGTCTGCATGTGTAGAAAGATGGAGAAGCTATCTCTGTCTCAATTTTCACCCTCTGGTGCAGATTGTTTTCATGATGATTTTGTTTTCTGTCACATGGTGTACATGATGTAATGGTAAAGTCAGAGGTCATCTTTATACCTGGTATCTTCTCAGCCAGCTGGCATTTTGTGTGGGCTGATGTAGAGTTTCAGATTCACAAAGGTGGTAAGAGATGCAGTAGATGATTACATGATTGCTGGTTCAAAAGGATGAATCCGGCTGGTAGGATAACATGTAAGATGTTTTGGCATGTACCTGTTTTTAAACTTTTTCTTGGTAGTATTTTATCCAAAACCATTTTCCTGGATTTGGTACTCTAAAGGATTTGATGAAGTTACTATTGGAGTTGTTCTTTGGCAGGTACTATATTCATCATCCTACTTTTGTAGATTAGGAAAAAGGACTTAACTGGAAATTACTTTCAGATCTGCAGTTCTGTACTGCTGTATCCATTTGCCAGAAGACCAAAACCAAAACAATGGCCAGAATGCACTTTGGAGACTTTGCCTTTTATGCAACTGGAATAACCTACAGATTGAGTTTGTCCTGAGCAATCATCAGAAAACAGGCCTTATTATCCAAGTAGAAATGATCAGTACTCACTTTATTGCATAGTGTATCTGGTAGACTTCACAGCGTTAAATATTCTGGTAAATTACCTGAAGTTGTATGATTTAAAATATAATATTTCTATTTTTTTTCAATATATGTAATTTTTTGCATGACCAGCTATGTCAAATTGTCTCATTCTATATATTACAGCACCTTGTAAAATCCACAGGGTCAGTGAGTTGTGGGAGTGCCAATTTTCCACAGAATGAAGTTATTTGATCATGCTGATAAGTTCTGCAAGAATCGTAAGGGCAACAGATAGATGTCCTTGTTTAGGATAGGTAAATGTGATTGGGTAACCTTGTGTTTCTATGACAAGACAAATTCAGCAAAGAGTCAAGATGAAGTTACTGCTCCACGCAGTCATTATGCTCTTCAGTCGTTGTAATCTGGGTCAGAGTCAGTTTTCTAAGGCAGCAAACCATGGAGGTGGAGGGGTGGTGATGATGAATTCTGTCATGGTTTTAGGGCCCCGAAAACAAACCAGCTTAAGTAAGAGAGGCCTGTTGCACTTTATTGGAGGGTCAGGCCTTTAGGCCATCTAAAAAGACAAACTTTTTAGATGCAGAAGAGCATAAAAAAGCATAAAATAGGGATCTATGTTAAAAATTCAATTGGTAAAGAATGGGAAGGGATTTTTTAAAAAGGTCTGTAGTGACAGGACAAGGGGTAATGGGATTAAATTGAAAGTGGGAAGATTTAGATTGAACATCAGGAAGAAATTCTTCACAGAAGGGATGGTGAGACACTGAAACAGGTTGCCAGAGAAGCTGTGGATACCCCACCCCTGGAAGTGTTCAAGGCCAGGCTGGATGAGGCTTGGAGCAACCTGGTCTAGTGGAAGGTGTCCCTGCCCATGGCAGGGGGGTTGGAACGAGATGGTTTTTAAGGTCCTTTCCAACCCAAACCATGTCTATAATCCTAGGATCATATTAACCCTCTTGGTTACGAAGTTGTACTGAGAAGTTATTTTCAGTTTATTACCCTTTGTCATCATAAAACCTTTGCAGAATCACAGCTTTCAAGATAGAATCTGCCATTGCATCGCTGTGGCCTATATTCTTGCCTTTGATGTGTTTTTTTAGATTCAGAACACATGTGGTTTGCTTACAGGCTATATGGATGACATTCCCTCCTCCTTCATTTGGTAGTCCCTAGGTATTTGGTCATCAACAGAATTGGTGCCTTTTGTACATGTGGTTTTATTGTGTATTTATCTATTCCAGGGCCATTAAGAAAAAGATTAAGAGCCAAAAATAACTTTAAAAGTCTCAGTGGGTTTCTACTTGAGATGCAGATAGTTGACAATTATTCTTATTTATGATTGTGTTCTGAATCTTGTTATTTAACAAGTTTTTAATCCATTTAATATGTGAATGTTAAATTGTTCAAGCTTTATCGCTCAAGATGTCATGTGGTCTCAAGTGCGTTGCAGAAATCAGAAACATCACTATTTTCATCACAAAAAGTTGTAAACATAGCAAAAATGTTGCCAATATAATTTTCTACAAATACAGTATAGTATTAATAGCAAGGTATTCTTTTAATTTTTATTGATTGAGTTTTATATTAGCCATTCAATGATTTTTTTTCTGGGATGCTCTTATATCTGCAGATCTATAGCATTTCATATAACAACAATAACAAAAAAAAAAAAAAAAATTCAAAGCATGGCTTTATTCTGGAACATCTCCAGATCTCCAAAATATATTGGAAAGTTGGCATCTGTGGTACGGATGTTTTGGCCATATGCTTTAAGTTCTTATATGAGTATTATCTGGATTTGCTTATCTTAAAATCTTTATTATTAGTAACTTGCTAAATATTGCTATCAGTTACGGTTGGAGTCAGTGGTGTTTCACTCACTTTACCTTTTGTAACTACATTATGAACTCTCCTTTCCAATATATAAATATTTACTGAAAAAAGTCTGTCCTCCATCACTGTTAGCAATTATTCTATTTTATCCCCCTAGTAATTCACCAGTACAGTTGGTTATGTAGCATAATCTGGAAGTCACTTGAGTTTTAAACTTTAACTGTAGCTCTCATAGTAGCACTAACTACAACAGAAGAAAAGACTGCATCATCTGACAGCATCAGTTTTAACTTTCAAGCAACGTAATTTTTCTTCTTCAGTGAAGTATGGTGCTGATTCCCCTATAGTCTAATCATAAATTCCAGAAGAATAGGGAACTGGCACTACCCTGTCAATAATTGCCTTGCAAAAACAGTTAGGGTTTATTTCTTAATAAGCAAATGTTGTTAGTCATTAAATTGTTATTGCTATTATTATTTAAAAATACAAGGAAGTGTGTTTGGTCTGGAGGCAGAACTGGAAGTTGGAGTCTACATTTTCTTACTGATGCACTTATTTGATGTTGATGTTAAATCTTTCTTTATGCAGGACCAAAGAGAATTTTTTTAATGTTTAATTGTCAGAAAATGCTTTAAAATTCAGCATTTTCAGGTAAGGAATTTTTGAAGAAATCAATGTTTTTTCACATGATAATAAACATGAGAAAATATAAAATAGAGTGAAATGAGAAGCAGGAATCCATAACCCTCTTTTTTATAAATTAGCTGAATCAGTATATAGGCTAGACTGCTGTGGACTCTATAGGCATTTATGGTATTGTTCTCATGTTTACAATGACAATTGAATGAATTTCAGAAAGAGTTCTATCTCAATTAATGCTGTTAGAAAAAATTGCTTAACTTTTTTATTTTTTCTTCATCTGCTGGTAGAGATTCAGTGTCCAGCCTGCTTGATTATTTCTTACTGTTATTTACTTATGGAGCAGGTACTGATGTAACACGGCCCTGCTTTAATTTTTTCTCTTTCCAGTTAGAAAATATTTTTATAAATATATTGAATCAAAGTCTATTTCTCAAATAGTTTAATGAGTAGGTGGATGCCCATCTGACTTTTCTTAAATTAAATGGTTACTACCTGTTCAAGAGATGGTAGATGCTTAATGACACATGCTGAATTTAGGGCACTGATCTTGTAGCATACAATGTTCCTGAACAAGATATTTAAAATTATAGGTATCTATTTCAAGAACAGTTACTGATGTACCGTCCGTTTAATTTGATTCATGGTTTACCTCTTCTCATACACTGCTATGGCACGTTGTATTGACAGGATACAAGGGTTTGTTGCACAGCAAAACAGAGGTCACAAATTTTATTGGAGAGCAACATGTAATTTCCATTATGCAGAGTTTGTTAATTGAATTTAATTTTAACACTACCATAAAAGGATTAAATATTGTTTATGAATGCCCTTTGGCAATGTTCAGTACTTGCTCAAAACCTAAATAACACTGGTGCGTAGCGACTACTCAGCTGAATCTTTTCATTTCCCTTCCTCTGTTAGACTAGAGCAATTATTTTGTAATCACAAGTGAATTTGAAGAAATTAATAACATTTTAATTCTTGAAGATTATATAAAATATTACTGCTCAGATGAGATCTTAGCTAAACATGAGTCAGTTGAACCTCAGTTTAGTGTAGAAAGTATTAGCCAGCACTCTGCAACAGCCATTGCAGGAACATTCCTGGCCCTTGTTTAATTGCTCACATTTAAAAGATATAGCAGAGGGTTTGGGAAATATTCTACCCTTCCCGTGTCAGTCATAATCATATGAATGACATTATCATTAATCTCTCTAATATCTATTTAGAAGACTCAGACATATATCTTCGTGAGACTTAAGGGAGGTGGATTTCAGTCACTTATTTATTTGTTGGAGGGAATCAGGAAACCAGGATAGGCTTTTCTGGGCTCAAATAATCTG
>NW_010254743.1:25999-41975 GCF_000690775.1 Eurypyga helias | reverse complement strand
CCATTCTGTGCTTCTATGGTGATTCTGTGAAGTATCCTGAAATATGCCACACAGGAAAGAAAGCAGGTATTAAAAAAAAGAACCAAACCCAGAGAGAGAGAAATCTTGTTAGTGAAATGAGAACACCTCTCAGGTTGACACTCTAGGAATGTAATTTTTCTATGAGAGAGTTTTCTGGGGCCTGCTAAGTGATGCACCTCCTGCATGTGTGTGTTATAATTGTGTTACAGCCCCATTGCTTTGTGCTAGGGAAAAACAGTTATTGGGCCATAATCCCTGCAAAAAAGATCTATTATGGTTTTCCTTCTTTGAAGTTGAAATTTGACCTTGTAAATACCTGGGTTTCATTATAAAGGGTGAGTTGTTCCACACGTTATTGATTGAGGTGTTTTTCTAGTGGTTTGCCAGATACCTGGCCCCAAAAGAAAAATTTTATTCTTTTTTTGAATTATTTTCTAGCGAAAAAGAAATAGGAAAACTTTGAAAGAATATTTCTGTTGGCTCTTTTTTAGTAACTTCATAGTGAAAAATGAGTACAGTAAAGCAGAGAGCGCATGCACTGCGCTGACCTATTTAGTCTGGATTTCATCTGGTTGTGATAATCCTGGATGATACTCCTTAATTCTGCTAAGACTATTTACAAGAAGCTGTGGTTGTCTGGTTGTCTTTAACTTTTTTAAATGGTTTGAAAATAATAATATTTTAATGGTGTTGGATAGTCTGGAGTTGTATTTTGAGAAGGGTAACAATTGACAAAAAATTCTTCAAAACTTGGGGAGGGGGGAAAAGTTGAATGCTTCCAAGGTGGAATTGTACTGCTCAGAGGAGGCATCAGGGCTTGCAGGCCTCTATCAGTGCTTTCTTTTGTTGTGGAATAAACACTTTTACCTGTTGTAACCACGATAGCCTCCTTGAGCAATAGGAGTTAAACTAAAATTGCACGGTGGCTGTGACTAACTGGTTTGCACTAGATTTGAGGGTGAGATCACAGCTCTCCCCTCCTTGTAATTGATATGACAGCATTGGAGCAAACCAGCTTTTTCTGTGGAAGATGTTTGATTCCTATCCATGACCTTTCTGTCTTTCCTCCACAGTGAGGAAAAGACTCTGGGTTTTCTTCATAGAAACATGCTTGGATGTTTAATCATGAATTGAAGTGTTTCCAAATTCATTCGTGTCCATGAAAAAAAATCTTCTAATTTTCTCTAAGCAGTTCCCTGTGCTTTCCAGGTTGAAGAAAAAAATGGTTTATTAGGTATATGTATATTTTTCTATAATGTTTGGTTGAGAGAGCTTTGGAAGTTGACTGTAAATAGTACACACCATGATGTCGTGCCAGTGCAGAGTGGCACTATCTCCTGCTGTGCACAGTGAGCGAGACTAAGCCTTTTTGGGCAAAGGGGATGCTGACGTTCTGATTTCCCATTCTGCTGTCTGCGGCAATGAATTTTCAATATGCTGAAGAAAAGTCTAGGAAAATTGGAAGGCAGAAGCTGGCAGGTAAAGATAACATTTATTTTGGCCTTATTGTTGGCTAAAGGAGAGCTGGAAAAGCTGGTGACTGCCAGACAGAGCTTCCTGGCAAGGAGAATTGACATACTGCATACGTTTGGAAAAAGCACTCTGTATGACTAGATGTGATACTAAGTCTTTTCTCATTGCATCTGAGAAATTGTTTGTGGCCTGCTACCATCAGTCCGGAGTCTGGAATATTCCTGTTGCTGCAACTGATGGACATCCTGGGCCAAGGCACAATAAATAAGACTGACAGAAAGCATCAGTGGTAGTCATCCTCAATTTTGGATACATCTGATGATTACATAGGCTTAAAGAGGATTTTGTCTTTTTATAGTTCATTCTTTTATCTTTAGTTATTGCTTTCCATTTCCCTGGTATCTTCGTGTCCCAGATGAACCTTGGCTCCTTCCATTGTGTTGGACTCTGGACAAACACCTTGCAAAGAGGTTTTCTTCGGCTTTGTGGCAACCACACAAACTGAATTGCAGAGTAATACTTTCAAAAAGTTCAAAACAAGCTTGATCTGTTTCTTTCATTTTAAGATTATATATTGCTGTTTTTTAATCTCATGCTATTACTAAATTTCTAAATCGTTTTGCAGAGTCTAGTATCTATTGATGTAACGGAAGGACATTGTGATCTTGTGAGTGGTGAAGTAGCGCTGTTATTTCAGTCAGATTTTTTCAGTTTATTTGAAGGGGTGCAAGATCAGGGAGACCACGTTTTCTGGAGGAGGTAAATTACTCGTATAAGTCCTTGTAAACAGGAAATTCAGCAGAAAAAAATCCCAAACCCTCATGGAAATGGTTGGTTTACTATTAAGCAGAACATAATTCACTGTGAGCCAGTGAAGAAGAACAGTAAATAGGAAAAAAGTGGCATGGTACTTTTATAGTTTGACCTGTGTGTTAACTACATTGATGAACTACACCTACTGAACGTGCTTGCACAGATCTGTATGAACAGTATTAGCCATCTGCAGAGCTCGTGCAGAGCACAAATATTGGTTGTCATCAGAGGGTTGTTTTTATATTGAGTATAATTTTTACCAGGTGATGTATTTTTTCCTGACTATACAAATGTAATTGATTAATACAGAAATAAAATCATCTAGTTTCTCAGAGAGGGGAAAGGATTTGTGGGTATAGGGGTTTTGGTTGTTTGTTTTCAATATGTGTTTCAGGTATGGTGAAGAAACAGTCTTTTGCCAGCCTCTCTGTCGCTTTACAGCCTGAGGAATATTTAATTCTCTACTTAGGATAGCAAAGCAGTCAACTTAGCTAGTTAGAGAACATTTTCCTAATTCTGCAAAGGTTGGATGGACTTGATGTTCCCTTCCAGGTACATTTTCGAGTGCAGAAATTAAAACTCTGTGATTTAGATTGCATCTGCTTGAGCAGCTACCTTTTCTGCGTGACGCAGCCTGACAGCCGAGTTCAGCTGGTTAAGCTTCGGTACCAGTTCTTGACTGTAAATGTCTAGGGGCTGCTGGTGGGTATTTGTGTTGTAGCACGGTGGGGCTGGCTTCCTTCTTCTTTTGAGAGAGCTGGAATCTGTTGACCAGTCATAGTCCATTTTTTCACTTTGCCTTCTGTCTGGAGGAATCAACTTGCATTATACTTAAGTTTAGAATTAAATTGCATATTTATGTCAAATATTAATGCTTTAACTTTTTGTTGTTTTCCCAGAGTAACTTGTTTCATAGCATGGCGTCATAGTGGAGATCATGCAGGCCTACATTTTTTCCCTGTTTGTATTTTTATTTTAGCCTTAGAAACATAGTTTTCTTGGAAGACTGCTTGAAGCTGTTGCAGGTGCTTGTTGTGATACCCTGCTGCTTAGTGAGAAGGAGTAAAGTCTGAAGTTGTGAACAATTACATCCTTTCCCTAAGGTGATCTTTTAGGCAATTTGAATTAGAATACTAATATCAATTTCATTAGAATTTGAATACTAATAAAAACAAAAGAGAATCTTAAAACTGAAGGTGTTTTTCCCACTTGCACCTATCCTGCTTTTTGGGAGAGAGCTCCTAGAGGTCTGGGGATGAAATTTGAGGGAATGTGAATCAGGAAGCTGGCTAGCCTGGGAAAACATATCCCTGTTGCTCATACTGCACAGCTGCAAGATTGCTGCTGCTAGCAGTGTGACTCCTGTAAAAAAAATGCCAATTCTGGTTCTGGAAGATCTGTAATGGGCTGCTTCTTGAAAGCAGTAAGGTAACAAGTCGAAATCCCTCAGCACTTTCCAGTTTCTCATCCCCGGAAGAGAAAAGTTGAAGTTGGCTATTTTAATTTCCTTCTGATTTATTTATATGCTGAATCCATTTTCTTGGTGGGAACACATATTGCATTCTGGCGTTCCTACTTCACATATGGCTCAGGAGGCTCAGATCAGGTTCCTGAACATGGAATTAATCTCATTCTCTGGCTATTTCTGCATCCTTTCCATCATCCTGCACTGTATCAGATCAATGCCAGGTTTCCGCTGGATTAAAACCGAGAAGAGTCTAATAATATTAACCCTACCTCCCAGCTTTCTACAGTAAAGAAGTTGAGCACTGGGTTTGTATCTGATGTCTAAAAAAAGAGACAGTGAGTGGAGTAACATGTTATTAGATGGTAATAGTTAATGGTTATTAGAAAGCTTAGGGATTTTTTTTTTAATAAGTTTAAATGATCTTATTTTCCTCACGAAGTAATTTCTTGCTGACATAACACTGTACACTGCCAGTTGCCCTCTGTAAAATTTTAGCAGGAAATTTTTGTTAATAAATATTTAGTTGTTTGAAATACTTAATAGAGATACAGTATTGAGATTGATAAGAGAGAAGGTGAATTTATTCAATTGAACTGTGTTGTCAGGATTTACTGCAAGTATTTTAGGGCTCCTTTTTGAAGATCAAAAGTTAGTTGATACACAGATACACACTGAAGTGTAGCAGCTTGGCTCTTTTTTTTTTTTTTATCAAGCTGCTGGATCAATCTTTCTTGCTTTGACACCCAAATTTTTGGTAGAAAGAAGGAGAGGAACTCCTACAAAATACTCATGATAGAAGACGTCTCTCTGCTAGGTCTCTGCTTTTGAAGTGCAAAGCTCCTATGGCTGCCACTGGAGCTGTATACCCATGCAAGGAAAACTCTGTCTGAAAGCGTTCTGGCTGCCTCCTTCCCATTTGTCTCCTGAGATACCGAATGTGTATGTAGCTTCTGAAGTGGGAGCTAAAGCGCTCGAAACTCAGGTTTCTAACTTAAGTCTCTGACTTCCACTGTCAGGGAGATCAAATTTGTTCTCTTGCTCTGCAGCTGTCAGTACAAAAGATTTAAATCTGTAATATTCCACTGACATAAAAATATAATTTAAGTATAGTATTGCAATTCGTGGTGGATTTATAGTTGTCACTGCTTTTTATTGTCTTAGTCATCACTCCATTTCTTAGCTACTTCAAAAGGGCACCATTAAAAACTGATGCTATTATTTTTCACTTTAAATATGACTCTCTTTCTGAAGCATTACTGCTCGTCACAATCTGCCTTTTCCAGTGGCTATAACTGAAAGCCATGTCTAAACGTGTCTCTCTTCCTAGGACTTTTACGCAACTGAAGTCAGATGCTGGGAATTTGGACTCTCACATTATCCCTCTTGGTTACTCCCCTCTATTCATCAGGCCCGTACCTTTGGGTTGGTGTCCCTTTTGAAAATGCCAAAGCTTTTTAGGATGGTCATGATGCCATGGCCATGGGAGTGGGGTTTTTGCCTCTGGTTGGTTCAGTGTTGGTGGTTGCACAGCTGTTGTTACAAGGATGGGGGTACTTTTCACTTTTGGACCTGTCAGCTCCCAGGCAGTACTGTTGTTGTAAGTAGTTACTCTGAAGTCCTGATCTCGATCTCACTGAGCCTAATGGACATACCTCTGATTGTAGGATCTTTTGTTTGGACTGTAGGTTTTTAAGGAGACGGAAGCATACAAGGATTTAATTGTTCATATTAGTATTAACTGAGATGACTTGAACTCTCCTGTTCAGCATTTAGTCAAGTACAAAATGCTAATGCTTCAGAGTGATGCAGCACTGCTGGGTAACTGTCATGTCACTGAAGTTTAAGCTATTAGTCCAGTGTAAAAATGATGAGCTCTAGTATAGATCAGAGTCATGGATATCGTAATTTCTACTGGTTTTGTCACACAAGTATGATAGGATAAAACAAGGAAATGCCACTTTTGGGGTCAGAATTCTCTGGGTTTTCTTAGTATGTCTTCCATTAAAATAAAATGCTGTCGCTAGTTATCTTTTGTACCTTGTAACACGGGCTGCTCTTACAAAATCTTGCATTTCTAGTTTTACATGATTTCATAAGAATCCTTGTCTGTATTAGAAAAGTAAGATTTTGGCTTGTGTGGTACAGAGAAAATTTTGGTAGCGTGAATGCTAAAGATTGAAAGAAGATTCAAGAGCTAAAAGCAATGGAAGAGAGGCTATTAAAAAGAAACAAAAACCAGCCAGCCTTAGGAATTTTCAACCATTCTTTATTTTTTTAGTGTGGGGAATAGGCAGAACTTAAAAATCTGGGAAGGTTTTACAATTCAAAAGCTAGATTCTGCCCAGATCACAGGGAGTTGGAATAGCTTTAAAAGAGTTACTGGAAACAAATCCCCCAAATTCAACTTCTGCGGGTAGGTTGAGGTTACACAGTGAAAAGCGGGATTGCCCGGGTTTATCTCTGGGGTGTTTGTGTAACAGGAGAATTTGAAGTTGAGGCTGGGTGAAGGGGGGTGGGGGGGGCCTGGGAGAGTGCGTGTTTGTTGATGGTGGCAGGTAAGACCCAAGGTACTGCAGTGCCAGGTATCATTTCACTAACTTTGGGAGTAAAATAATTGTATTTCTCTTCTGGAACAAATAACTAAATCTGGCAGTGTTGGAAGAGATTAGAGAAACAGTAAATGTTTTTTATTATTAATCTTATCTAAAAGGAGGACTTCCGGGTGCAGGCAATTTGGATAGCAGGGGATATGTGAGGTTTTATAGCCTGCACTGTAGGATGGACTCAGTGCATTCATTATTAAGCCTTTGATAGAAAAAAGGATTATATTAAAAGTATGAAAAGCACCTCCAACAGACAATTGGAAAAGATGAAGAGACAAAACTCTCACTGATCTCTGTGTCACTCTTAGGACCTGAGTTCTGAATATCTAAGCTGTACTGTATTATTTTAAAGACCTTGCTGAAAAATGAAAGGAAATTAAAAACCACGGGGTTATTTTTTCACCTACAGAGGAGAAGTCGTCTACTTTACTTGCAGGGGATGCTGTCAGACTCCTGAGCTCTTTGTGACCAGCGCAGGAGACTGTGGCTAAAATCAGCACTCTGCCTGCCCTGAAGTGATGGTCACTGTTAAACCACAGTTGGCTGAACTGGTAGTTGCCACCCAGAAGAAATTTCTGTTGTGTTTTTAGATCTCTAGTGTTTTACAAAGACACGTATGTTCAGGTCCTTTCAGTATGGTGACCTATAAAGGTCTTTCGTGTGTGCTGGGCCAGTCATCTAGTGCTAAGCAAGTTAGGGAAGAACAAACAGTTCAGAAATAATAGAAACAGCATATGGCTTCATTTTAGGCTACATGATGTTATGTGTTGTTGTGTACATCATGTGAAGTGATTGCTGGGACGGGCCACAGACAAGGAAGAGCACAGCTGACGGTGTAGTCTGTGTGCTGAATGTATGGTACAGAGAGTAAGAGCCTGTGCTGATGCGGGAGCTGACCTTATCAAAGGAGCAAATAAGTTGAAAAAAATGTATGAATCTTCCTGATGTTTTTATGTAAGAGCATGGGGAAAAACTGAGTTGTGCCTGGAACATGATAGTCCGTTTCAGTTCATTGGGTTTGGCCTGGCTTCTTGTTTTACCTCTGTTGAGCAGGGTTGCGAGTCCCTCAGTTCAGCGGTGGTCTAACTTTGCAAAGGAGCTGTGTGGATGCAAGGCACACCCCTGGTTATTCCTTAAATGTTCACGTTACGGTACTGCTTGGATAGGTGGGAGATGAGGATGCACCTTTGTCCTGTGTGAGGGAAACAAAGTGCATGGGAACATGTGGAGTGATGGGATTAAAAGGTGATTTTAAAAGAGAAATAGGAAGGTTTGGCAGGCTGATCATGTAAATCACATGAAAATCCAGTTTTTGAACCAAGACATCTTTCTTGAATGGAAGCAAAAGCAGGTACATCGTAAAAGTTTAACTTTACCATTTCTGTACATTTTGACAGCAAAATGAGTCCATTTTCTGTGAGCTCTGTTGGTAGATGTTGTTTATCACAGGTACTGATTAGTGCAGAAGATAAATAGGTTGTGTTAATACACAAATTTCTATATGCACTATGTGGAAGGTCACTGTGTTCCATCTGTAATTTACCTCGCTTAGGAGACATTTTATTGCTAGTGAAGATGACATAGCTCATGAAGCAAAATCTTCCAGTTGCATGCCTTATGAACTGCATGGGGCTTTGTTTTTAACCCCTTTCCATGTATTTATACACCAGCTACACTGCTGCTGAGACCTGGGGAATCCTGTGCTCTGTATTTAATAACCATGAAGCTCAGATGTCACAGACAACAGCTTTGTAATGTAGAAATTAATGTAAAATTCAAATAAGGAGTGGTTGTATGCTTTCAAAGCTGTTTAATGTTAATGTGCAAAAAAACCCCAAAACAAAACACAAACAACCTGGTTTTGTTTTCCAATTATTGTTAAATGAACTTTTCAGTCTCACTCAAAAGGTTGGTGTTTGGGTGGTTGGGGTTTTTTTTCCATTTATCATTCTCATTCAGAATACATAATGGACAGCTAAAATTAAGTAACAATTGCATGGCAAGACTTCTTAAAAAAAACCAACCAAACAAACAAAAACCAACCCAAAACCAACCACAGAAATTTTGGTGGGCACTATTAGTTGTAATTCTGCCTATTTTGTTATGGTAAGTGCCTGTTCTGAGTTAAGCCTGATACCACCAAATTAAAAGCTTGATTGACTACAAGATTATATACATTTTTTAATGTATATAAGCATAATAATATGAAACTCTTACAAGTCTTTATTTTTTGAAAATGTTAATTCTTTGCCTTAGGTATTTTCAGTCACGTTATGTGAAATTATTTAAATCTGGGTTTTGTTTAAAAATGAGGGCATGCTTTTTTTAAATAGCATTCTTGTGTTTTTATTGCTCGTTTATGTCAGTTTTCCATACCACTCATGTCTAACTCTAGCAGAGAGCCCTAGAAAATGTAATAGAATTATCTGGGTGAGGAGAACATGAGTTTTCCTCTCTGCAGCTCTTCTGGAAACTCTTTTTCTTTACTGCAGCCTTTATGAGTGTGAGAAGGCAACCTTTGCACAATGGGGGTACTTCTCTCCCTGGCAGGGCTCCAGAAGGGAGCCATACATTCAGATTCTTCCATGCCCGGTTGAAAGTCAGCTGATAGCAGTCTCAGTCTTCTGCTAGGCAACATGGAAAGGTCATCGCGCTCTTTTGGGGGAAGGAATCGAACCCAAGGGTTTGCAGTGCCACACATAACTTTGTTCATAAAGGCAGCACTTTGTTCTACATTTTACAGAGTGTGCACAGTTTGTTTTCCCTTTATTCCCACTTTTCTTTTTTTCTCCACTTTTTGATTTTGGTTCATGTGCATGCAGAGCCTGAAAGATAGTTAGTTCTGTGGGTTTTAAGGAACTGTATTTGCCTCACGGCTATGTTGTTGCACTTAGAAAAACAAAGTAAACAACAAGTTGACTTTTAATTAGGCCATAAGTTTCAACAGGAGAAAAAAAATGGTGTCTGTACTGTGGAGATGATGTAAACCTGTATTTGCTAGAATACAAATTTGTTATAAGTTATTAGTTTCTAAGTTCTGAATTATTCCACATGTTCTACTTATTAACTGTTTGATCCTAGTTATTTTGCATGTTTGATTCTTCTCAGTTATTGTAGTTGACATACTTTTTTCTTTTTCTTTCTTCATTGAGCAACATGTGGCTTCATTAAGAAAAATAGAAAATAATTACTAACACATCATCACCACATATTTGTAAGGAAAAACAACCTCTGCTGTAATTCTTGATGATTTCCAGATTCAGGAATATATGCTGTTTTTCTGAGTACCATGATTCCCTGAATTCTAGTTTTCTCTGTGAGAATACAGGTGAATCCTTTACTCACTGGATTATCATGAATGGGAAAGTCAGTATATGTGGTGATGCTTAGCTCTTGGAGTACACTATTGAAAGTAATTCTGCCTGGACTTCTGCACCCAGCTGATGTCCCAGTGTATCTTAAAATTAACAGTGGTATATTATGCTACCCTTGCTGTGGCCACTAAATTATCAGGCTCGATACATTTTTATAAGGAGATGAAATCAAATCTTTTTTAAGAGGCTAAGGTTCAAGGAGGCTGTTGGAGTCGTATTGTTGGTGGCGTAGATTCCCTGCCAGTACAAATCCCAATTCCTTTGCAGTGGTGGTTACCGCCATGCAGGAGGGGTCTGTGTACCCTGGCTGTCCCTTGGCTGCTGTGCAGCAGGACTGGACCTGGTTTTCCCGTCCATGGGAAACCCATGCTGAGCTCTGCCTCTTTCTCGCTACAGCTCCCAGGCGTAGCACTTGCAGTTAGCATAACTGACGCTAATTTCGCATCAGCTGCCTGTGTAGTTACTCATTTTTGCTGAACAGCTGCTTATGGTTTTATCTTATCCTCTCCAATTATACTGCTTCCTGTTTTGTGTGGAACAGTGTACTTACACATCCTAGAACTGTTTGGATGAAATAGTAGATATATGTAGTTCAGACTCTAACCTGCAGCTTACTGGGCTGCATCCACTTGGGACCTGACAAATGACCAGGCCCAGAGGGCATTGACAGCCCTGACTACCCCTGCCTGGCCTCCTGGGCTCCTCCCCAGGCTCAGGCCCCCGTGTCAGCTCCCCGGGGCTGTCAGCCCCTGCCCCAGCGACACACCTGCCCGACCATGGGCCCTGCAGAGGCAGGCCCATGCATAAGCCCGCATCCCGGCCCGCCCTCAGCCTGCCCCCATCCCCAGGGAGGTCCCTGATGGCTGCGGCTGTCCCAGTGTCCCTTGGCTGCCCCGCTCCTCTCTGGGGCAGTGGGACAGGCCCTGGCTGCCAGACCCTGCCCTGCTGCCCCTTCTGTGCAGAGCCCCTGCTGTTCCTGGCACCCAGGCTGCTGCTGTCTCCAACATGAAAAATGTTGAAGAAAAACCCCAAAAAACACCACAAACCAGGACCTTCTCCCACACATTTCTTTTCTTTGGCAAACATTTCAGCTGCAGTCTTGTTCGACAGCCAAAGACAAACACAGAAATCTGCAGTATTCACCTAGATTCCCTCTTTGTTTTGCTCAAGAGGGATGTGATCGTTCAAGTGGTCCCTGTCCTTTCTCATGCCCCCTCCTGGCACAAAGATAAAGTCATTTCTCTTTCTTGGACTACTTCAACCAGAACAGGTTTCCATTTATTTTAATTTTTTCTGCCAGGCATGATCTGCCTTCCAGCTGCAGTGAGGCAGGGTCACTTGAACATTTTGTTCTGTCTTGGGTGGTTTGTTCACCCCATCAGTCCCGGACCCCACGTAGGGCCATTACCTTTTATTCTCTTCTGCCTTGCGCTGGAGATGGGAGTTGGCAGGCTGCTACCTGATGTACTGCAGACACCATGGATCGGTACAGTGCTAATTCCTTGATGGTGAGAACTAGAGGGAGCAATGGCAGATGCGTTCCCTTAATGAAGGCAGTTTTCATGGCTAGAAAAGTGAAAGAGAGCTGCAACTTGTGTCTACATATGCATTTACAGAATGAAAACTGTTGAAAAAGGCAAAGAAAATGGTGTTATCTAGTTCTGACTTCCGCAAGGAGGAGGCTGGGTTTGGAGAGTTTGGGTGACTTGACTGATCATAAGTCCTACTAGCTAAGCTTTTGTGACAAAGAAGGAATAGTGGTTTGTTTACTAGTCGTAAACACTGCTGCTGTAGCCTTTAATAACAGCGTGTGTGCAGCCAGATGATGTTCTGTCACAGTGAACTAAAACTAAGAGATGAAGTTAACCTACTGTAAACACATAAACCATTTATAAAAGGTGGGAGAACTTTGGCTCTCAAAATCGGGGGGTTGCAGAGGTGTGGAGAAGGAGTAGGTATATTTGTGCTGTAACTAATTATAAATTAATCAAAGGATTACTCTGAGACAGTTAACAATTTCTTTATGGCTATAGAACTTGGGGCAAAGAGGCAATGTCTGTCGTCTTTGGCTTTGGCACAGGAAGGCTATTCTCACACCCATCTCTAGGACATGTGGTTAAATGTATTTTATGGGTCAAGCTGTGATGTTGATCCAGCACAGTGGATGGAGAGTTTATTACGGGAATGAGAGGAAAACAAAAGTGAGAGCACAGGGCATCAAAAGGAGGGTAACACAAAGAAGAAATGGCGATTGACTGGCACAAAGGAGGAAGAGTCAGTGGGGTGGAGGGGAGCAGGAGACCAAGAATAAGATATGGAGAAGGAAGAGATGGAGGGTGGGGGATGAAGGTGAGCCACAGAAGGCCAGAGAGTTGCAGAAGAGGAATGAGCTGAGCTGCAGTAATAGGTGGAGAACAGGCTTTAGAGAATACAACCTGACACCCTGGAAGCTGAGCCCAAGAATACTTGGTCTGCACACAAGTTTTCTGTTCAAAAATACATTGAAAATGCAGACAGTGTGTGTCATTCCCCTTCTGTGGCTATTCTGTGGAGAAGATAAAGGCTTTCTTTTTTTTGGCCACCGTTTGCTTCATCAGACTGGTGGCAGAAAGAGCAGGCCCTGGTCTCTTATCAGAACAGTTAAATTTTTTTTTTTTTCCCTCAGTTTTAAGTTAAGTCCTTGCAAAGAGACTATATGATTACTGCAAAGAGTGCTTGATTTCTAGGAATTGGTAGTATTAAAGTTGCAAATCCAAGATAAGTGTTTCAGCAAATCGTTATGGTTAGATCTGGCCAAAAGAGTACATGAGTGGGCCTTTAAAATGGACTAACTAGGTGTTAATAGCACTCGTAAAATTTAACTGCGGGATTTAAAGGGTTTGTCTATACACGCAGTCCCTGGATTCCTTGGGTAGAGGGGCTGCCTCTGGAAGAATGGTTTAATACCATTGATCTTAATCCACTGTAATCTAGTTTCTCTTGGGCAGACATGATGTTGCTTCATTTCGCTTTGCTTTCTGTATTCATTGCTGATGGACTGGGTACTACACAGAGAAGTACACAAGGAGCTGTAAGATTATTTTCATTTAATTCCTTTAACCTTTTCTTTGCGAGGGCTCTTGTTTAAAACAGTTCTTGCAGAAGTGTTGCCTAAAGATAAAAAAAGAAAACTTTTCAGTAGCCGTCTGTTCCTGTGGTTTTTGAATACTTAGACTAAGAACAAACTAAGAAATATAATAAAATGTTATCCTTTCCCTATCTTTTGTCTCTTGATGACGTATTTTCTATGAACTTTCACTTCCCACTTAATTACATTAAGACAGAAAAGTGAAATACAGTTCATGCAGTAGTGCAAACACAGGGCTCAGGCAAGTAATGGGGCAGATGCAGCCGAGTTCACGGAGTACAGTAACAAACTGCTTATCATGGAATCACAGAATGGTTTGGGTTGGAAGGGACCTTAAAGACCATCCAGTTCCAACCCCCCTGCCATGGGCAGGGACACCTTCCACTAGACCAGGTTGCTCAAAGCCACATCCAGCCTGGCCTTGAACACTTCCAGGGATGGGGCATCCACAGCTTCTCTGAGCAGAAGCCTACAGGCATGAACAGAGGACACCCTGTCTGTAGGGCAAGTTTGTGAATAGCTTTGGTGTCTTTGTTGTTATTCAGTTTCATATAAAAGTATTTAGCTTTAGCTACCTAATTATTTAGTTGTGTTCAGTGGAAGGTAGAGGTTTTTACAGTGTATTCACAAAGTTCTGTAAGAACACTTAATGTGACCACTAGCTAGTACTCTGTTGTACCGCTACTTTCCTAAATACGTACAGATAAGGACCAGTGGGTACGTTACTGCTTTTCATTTATCATTGCTTTATTTCTGATTTAAGTTTCAGGTTTTTTTATTTTCAAGGAGAATTATTTTCCATGTGGGTGTGTTTGTATATTTATAACTTTTCTTTCTGAAGATGTCTAAGCTGGGCACTTTGAACAGGGTGTGAGCTTCTGTTTGCTGTTGGTAACCATGACTCATCTCTGTTATTTTTAACATTGCAAACATGAATGTATTTTTTCCCAAATCGTTCTGATTTTTTTTTTGTGTGCAGTTTAGTTTTTCACTTTATTTGCCATAAATCTGGAAACCTAGGTTATGTATCTGTAATCCCAAATGGAATATTTTAACAACCGCGGTTGTTGTGCTGTAACTGGAGCTGTTAATGTAGGGTGACATTCTTGCCCTTTATTAGTCAGTAGGCTTTGTGCAGCTGTTCTGGGTGGGATTTGGAGAGACAAGACCCATCACACCTACAGACCCTATGCATCCCTGAAAGCAAGGAATGTCTGTCCTGTAAGATGTGTGATTTAAAAAAAGCTGTATCCTTGAAACTTGTGGATACGTTTATGCTTGTAAAAATATCCTGAGTCCTGCTGATCTGCTTCAGGTCTTCTGTGGACTGACTGAACCAAACAATTACAGACCTGTGCTCACTTTTTTTTTTTTATCCTTCCTAGGAATATTGTCAGAGCCAGCCTTGAAATTTTTTTCCTTCATGAATAACCATACTTTCACAGAAGCAAGAACTTCTGCTGTGACTCTCATTCTAAATAACACTTTGCAAAATCCAGGTTTTCTGAATAATCCTCCTCCACCTCAGTGGTAGTGTCAGGTATCCCTCAGGGATTTTGGAGGCAATCCTCAGCACTGCGTAATTGGTCCAAGAAAATACAGATCTGCCTGAGAGACTGGTTTCAGATCCTGCCTTTAAGCTTTGTGATGTTAATAAATATTGCATTTTTGACTCTTTTTTTTTTTTTGGTGGTGGTGTAAGACCTCAGTAAGCCATTAGCCTATAAAGTGTTTGCCTCTGCAAAGATAGTGGTGCCAGGCCTGCCTGTTACAAAGGTTTTTCATACATTACCTTTCAATTGTTAATATTCAGTAATCTTTACTTCTCTAGTCATAAAAATGTCATATTTCAAAAATCTCTAGCACAAGTGTCCTGGACTTCTGCTTGAAAGATCTTGTTCTGTTAACTGGTTTGTAAGTCATGGACCACTGCTGCAGCATCTGCCCACATTACTCCTTGTTTCAGGTTCATGGTCTGTGTAACTGCGCATCTAGTGTTCTTTCATGAGACTCACAGAAATTGATATTCCTTGTAGTAATCTAGGCCTAGGAAACACGTAGCTCCACTCTGGCATGGGGACAGTTCCAGAGCGTCTCTGTGTTGGGGCTTTGCTGGATCCTGTCTGCATGTGCTTCATGGAGCATCTTTGCCAAAGACAAGTTTCATACCCACTTCATGGTTTTTATTAGCAGAAAATCTTGCTCATTTTCTAGGGAACTGTTTAATCAGGTCTATTCTTTCTCTGTAGCTGAACCTTCCAGATTTCATGAGGTTGAATTTGCTGCAGTGAGCGTAGAACAAATCTGATGTGTAGAACAAGCTGGTTGTTAACAAAAACTTGCTGGATTGAAAATGAATTTCTCCCTGCCCCAAGTTGTAGTCGTACTGCTACTGCAGTACTGTAAAATCAAGCAGTTCACCTCTTGTCAGCATCTTGTGACTGGGCAGACTGTATTGTATTTCATTACAGTCATTTCAGACAGGAATTCATTTGATCCTTTCATCTCAGGCAACAACTATTTGAGGTTTACAAGCCAGTCTTTGGGTTTTTAGCTTTGGGGAGGGGAAAAAAAAAATTGCTCCCTTTAAAGGACCAGGGGACTTGTAGGGACTCTTAGGTGGCACCTGAGCTTGCTTTTAGTAAGGTGGTTTGGGTAATCTGACAGTTCAAGCAGGGAGGTCGGTGCTCAGTGGTTGACCTGGGTACCATAAGCCAACCTCCTCTAGGCCCTTCCTTACCCCCTCCGGCCGGGCTGGCCCTGGCAACGTCTGCAAGCTTCAAAACAGCCATTTTGGCCTAACAAGCTCTGTGGTGTTTCTTGTATGTGTCACTGTATATGTAAGACAAGACTTTGTCCCTCAATACCATAGTGACATACAAGCGAGCGGAGCTAAACCAGGCCTGCTCCACCCCATCCTCCTGTTGTTAACCTTCACTGAAATTGCTCTTGGTTTCAGGAGGGTGAGTCTGGCTCTGCCCTGCTGGGTGACTTTGTCCATCCGTGGGCTGTCTTGGGGCTGTGTTTCCTTCCTATTTGAATAACAGCAGCTTAAACGAGAAGGTAAATCTCCCCTGTGGCCGAATGCTTAGTTCAG
>NW_010254743.1:11124-25968 GCF_000690775.1 Eurypyga helias | reverse complement strand
CTGCTTTGGGTTCTTCTGGGAGCCTCCTTCCTCCTACGTGGCTGTTCCTGTCACCTGGTTCCCTTTCATCAGTTCTGTCACACAACGTTGTGTGCCCTCCTTGAGCTGGCGTGTGTCGGGGTGCAAGTTCTTCAGGCCATTGGCTAACCAAGGTTCATGAGGTTTCATGATCATTCGTCGTTGGCATAAGATTTCTGCTTTTAGGCTGTTAAATCTCTGTGTATGAAAGCACTGTTAATTCTGTATTGCAGTAATAATAAAAAGCTATTAGAATAAAATCCATTTATAGTCCAGTCATGTCTGCAAAGACTAAAAATACACCCGAAGTTGGACGGAGAGGGAAGTTTTGGTCTGGCAACCCCAATGGTGGTAATCAAACCCTCAGGCAGGTGGCATGTCACTCAGGCTGCCCCCCTCACTGTCATCCTGTCTCTGTTGCGCTTGTGCTCTCTAACTCTACCTTAGACTTCTTAAGGTTGTGTTTCATCTCCTCTTACAGCACAAGTTTCCTGTTGAGTACTGATCTTTAAAGATTTAGAGGGAGCCAGGCGAACATGGAATAAAAGTAATCACAATGGCTAAGTCAGTGGTGATTTTTGTCATCGAGTTAAGGATCAGTCTATATTCTGATATAGCATTCTTCCCAGAACTCTGTTTTCTGGAATATTTGCATTCTAGTTTCGTTTGTCATGATTTCTCTCTACCTGGAAACTAAGCTTTATGTGTAAGCTTGAAGTACGTTATTATGTACTTCAGAGTTCCAGGAGAAAACTCTCATTCTCAGTGTTCTATCATACTGTTTTCCATCCTCCTCCCAAGAGTTTAAACGAAATATAACACAAATTTGAATTACAGGGCTGAAGGAAATCAGCTACTGCTGAAG
Source organism: Eurypyga helias (assembly GCF_000690775.1). NCBI lineage: Eukaryota > Metazoa > Chordata > Aves > Eurypygiformes > Eurypygidae > Eurypyga > Eurypyga helias. Next base: position 25,085 of record NW_010254743.1, on the reverse strand, counting down.
TCAGCATATGCATATTTTTAGTCTTGTGAGAACAGAAATTGGCTGTCAAGGTTTTAGTGAATAATTTATGTTTTGCTGAGTTGAGAATATAGAGTATGGCTTTTAAAACACAGGAGTAAGACTGTAACTGAAAATTTGGCTACAGAAATCTTTTGAAGCCTTTGGGGATGAGAGGCTTAATTAGTTATTTCAGAGCAAGGGGAGGTGGATGTTGTAAATGAGTACAGTCACTTGCGGAAGAGAGGAGCTGTACAAGTGCAGTCATTGGGTGTTACAGTTAGTATAAAATCTGGGCACCTTTATACTTCTGGCTGGTAGCAAAGTCCAAAAGGAGGATGTTTGGGGGTTCTTAGGTACAATTATTTTGGAATCCAAACTTGAATTAGCCAGTGTGTCAGTACAGTTTATGTTGGAATTTGTCAGATTATGATATAAAGGTATGGGGAGATCCACAAGCCTTTTATATGCTTCCAGTTTTCCCAATCTGAAGGATGCTGGAAGTCCCCACAAATTCTGTCTTCATGGGTGTCCATCTTGTGGGCACAAGAATTTGACATAATTGAAGCTTCTTTGCTGTTGAAAAAAAATGTAGTACCTGTATGCACTGTGGCTGGAAACCAAATTTGATTGATTTTGACTTTTCTTTTTACTGGAAATGTTCAAATGACTTAGTAATTTAAGACTAGCATAAGGATGTGAAATGGATTAAAAAAGATCATTGTACAAACTGCATAACAAAAAGTACTTCAAGTGTGTTTTTCCAGGCTGACTTCCAGTTTAATAGCTGAAGTATCCTTTGGGTTTATGCTTGGGTTCATGAGAACAAATGGAAATATTTAAAAATGAGTTAGCTGTATAGGTCTTTTTTCTGGTTAGGAGAGAAAAGACAGTTCTGAAAGAGCTCATTTTTCCATATTGCTTATAAAGAAATCCTGTTGGATGCATCTGCGCTGTAGACATCTACAGTTAGGAAAGCTGGATCGTGCTCCTGTTATTTTCCTTTTAAAAATTGTCTACAACAGAGTTGTTATGGAATAGTCTGGGGAAAAATCTTGGGGTTTTTTACTGTGCCTTCTGCAGTTGGGGATCAATTATGACTGATGATATCAATGTAATTTTGAACAAGGTTTTAGATAATATTATTTCATTTGTTGCTGTAAAGTGTACAGTACCTCAGTCAAGATTCAAGATTCCGTTCTCAAATTTCAGGGTGCAGAATATCAGCCTGGCACTTGCTTTTTGCAGACTCAAGTGGTTATGCCTGAGGACAAGGATTAAGTTGCCAGAAACATCGTGGCTGTATTTAACGTGACATCTCTTAAGTGTACAAATGTATATTTTGCTAATAAATTTCATTTATGCTCTTGGTTTGAAACTGAATCTTTCAGAAAAAAAAGTATCATCCTGCAGTTGTTATTCATACAGAAAAATTACTTAGAATCATAGAACATTTTACTTAGTGTCTTTTTTTTAAATGATGGTTCTTCTGTTAAGTAGGGTACTGAGATCCCCGTGTTTCTCTTTCACTTACATCAGAAATGTGGCTACTACTTTAATATCTTCCTCTTTGCAAAGAATTACTTGAATAGAGAAGAAAATTGTTAACTCTCTGAAGTCAAGATGAGTATTTTTCACTAACTAGTGGGGCTGAGATTTATGTCCATGCTGGTTTTTTGGGTGTTTTTTTAAAATCTTGTTTGTGTTTGGGTTTTTTTTAACCAGATTTTGTAACAGGCACTATATTTTTTGCTCTGTCGCTGGGAGATGCTGCTGGTTTTACTTCTGACCTTCTGAAAAAGATCTTGTTCATGACAGCTCAAAAAGTGTTTATGTTGTAAAAGTAGAGGTAGATAAAACAGTTGAGAGGAGAAGTTCATGAGAATAATGTAGGCAGAAAGGCCTAGTAAAATGGATCACAGGCAAAGTAGGCATAGATGTTTGATCCAGATCTTCAGTGCTGTTCCTGTGGTAGCTGGACTCTTTTGGTGGGGAGCTCCCACAGTTTTGGTTAAGTATCCACATTTTTCATGAATAGATATACTTCCTTAGGCTCACAGAAACCCTTGTTGCACTGTTTGCAGTTAGTCTGAGTAATAGCACTTGGGTTCAGGTGTTAGAGAGCTCATGTGGCTCCACATACAAGACACAGGAGAACCAACAGGTGAGGCCATGGGAGGGAGGGGGAGAAAGGAAGTCTTGCTCCCTTCTCGCTGCCCTCCATGTTTTTTTTGAAAGCATCAAGTGACCCTTGCACTTTCTCAGACCAAAGTCGGTCACCTTACAGGGAATCTGCTATCCTGGGTTTTACTGCTCGTGGAAGTATATATATTTATTAATTCTGTGCAGTTTTTGAAAGTAGAGTTAGACTGCCTGGGCAGGGAAGCTGCTTTTCTGTCTCATGTAGAAGCCCTCGCCTCTCGTTTGCAAAGCCCAGGTAGTGCTCTGACCTTTCCAGCAGGGTTAGTTGTGAGTAGCATCACGGAGCAGGAGTTCTTCACGGAGGGAAGCTGAGAAGTGCCGATACAGACGTGTCAGTCGGTGTGACACCAGGGACACTGAGCAGCTGTAGTCTGAAGTGCTGCGTGTTCTGTGGAACGGCCACCTCGACTGCCTTACTGGAGCTGGAAGTCATTCCAGTTGAGGAGCTTTGGGGATGCAGAGCATTGCTGTTAGCAGGTGTTTCGCCTGTAACTGTTCCGCTCTGGAACATGCCAGGGTGCAGTTCTCTGCTCCTGATAAACCCAGTTGGGTTATCTTTTTCAGAGCTTGTAATCCTTTCATCTTTAAACACAAGATAGTAAGAACAATTGCACGCTGTGCTTCTACTCATTAGCTTTTTGTTACAAGAATTCAGTGCTGTAAATACTATATCTAAATAATACACATGGAAAATCCAGCATTGAGCTGTGATTTTGCACGTGACTGTTTAATGCCAAGGAATGTTTTGGCACGTCCAGAGCTTTGTATTCACTTTCATTTTTTAAATCCTTCCTCACCTTGTTTGACCTCTGTGACTATGAAATAATTAACTGCACTCCTCTTCCTCCCCAGCTTATTGTCTCTCTTCAGTTGTTCCAGTAGCTTTTCCATAAAGGAAGTTCTCCTGATTGTTCTTCTCCTTACTCCTTTGAGACTGTGGTGGTTTCTTGTTTGGCTTATCTCCCATTGGGTATTTCTGGGCAGTCTGACCCATCCTCCTGATTTCACCTGCTGCTGTAGTGAAGTGGATTCAGCTGTGTTTTGCAGCATCTCATTTCTGTCTCCTGTTAGCCTTGCCACCCCTTGAGTGAAATATGGCCAAAATTAAATTCCTTGTCATATTGATACACAAAATTCCTCAAGTTCAATCACCTTTTATCCTGTTTTTTGTCACTGCTGAGAGCACTTAGACGCTAAGACTGTAACACGAGACTCCTCTCTTGGGCTCTTACGCTGTAGTTTCAGACTACAGAGTGCTTCTGAAACCTTGCCTTTCTGTGCATGCAGCGTAAGCTGTCCTCCAGAGAGGTCCGAGTCTTGTACTGACTGCCACAGGACCCGTCTATACATTACTCCAGATGCCAAGCTTAGCCTGTCATTTCAACATATGTTTTCACTAAGATTATCATTTTCCTCTATTGCTGCCCTGGAATCCTTTTCTTCCACTGTAAAACATACAAGCTTCCTGGTTTTATCTTCAGTACCTCTCACAGCCCTCTCTGCCCTATCAGTTCTCATTCCTTAAATTTTCCTGTTCTTCTCACAGTGCCATTTTCAAAACTCCCATTGCCTATTGTTCTTGTTTTGTTCTTTATTGGCTGCTCTTCATGCGTGGCACTGACTTCTCAGAAATGACCTTTTCTTCTCCTTGAAGCATTTAAAATCTCCATCCGTGGTGGCACTTTTCTTATCTGTGGTGCAGCTATGAACATGAAGTCATCAGAGATCCATGGACCTTGAGTATGGTTAAAATATGTAGTGGGGTGAGTTTTAGAGGTCCCGGACTCCAGGTGATCAGGAGACCAAAGGAGTGCCACTTCTTCCAGCACTGCCTTGTTGCCTGCACTACAGAGTGAAATCCCTAACTGGCTGCCTTTGTGTGCATTTGAATCAGGTGGGAAGGAGCATTCATGAGATTAGTAAGTTTAATGAAGAAATGGATACCTGCCCCTGCATCATCCCCAAGCCTCATTGACCCCTTGTTCAATAAGCTTTAGTACTATCACAGGACCTGATAAATAGTTTTTGCACCGTTATCATGGGCAATTCAAATGATACTGTATCGCTCCTGTGCATATGGGAGGAAGACAGATCATTGCATAATGTGCCATTTATTTGGTTGTGTACATGTGGAAATGCACTTTAAGAAAAAACAGTAATTATTTCAGGATAATTTTTATGTGACTAAATTAGTACTGTTACTTCTTTCCCTGTATCCTGAGTTCCCAGCTTTTACGTTTAACTCAATAGCACCAATGTGGCCCACAGAGGAATGGTGGTTTACCTCCTTTATTAGCATAGGTAGAGCGTTTGTTTCATTAAGAGCAAGAATTCTGTGGTCGTACCAAAGCTCATACAGAGCTTTCACAGCTCTCTGTGACAGTTAAAGGCAGGGACATGTTTTGATACAGACCCTGAGTATATATGGTAAGCCTGTGTTAAGTGGAGAGATGCAGGAGCTGGTTAGATGCTTGCCAAGTTTGCACGCTTTAGGCTCTGAAATCTAGAATAAGAATGTATGATGGGAAGGATAATTTGATGATGGGGGCTACCTGCCTGCGCAGGTGGACGTGTGGGTTGTTTTTTTCCCCATAGCCTGCTGTAAAACACACATGCAGTTTCCAGTTGCCCTCCACTGCTCTTCCAGATGTTAGTACAGCTGTGTATTATGTATAGCAACACTGTATTTGAAAAGCAGTCACATCTCCTTCTGTAAGTAAAAAAATATTCCTGTTTTCCTACTCAACATCATTCTGCGTGTCTCGGCATGACAGTTCAATCAACTGGTTTCTCTTTATGTGGATGAAAGAAGTGCTTTATTAATAAGTCTTTGTGAAAAGGATTAAGACTAGATATTCCTGGTGGAACACAAGATGTATTTGGAACACTGAGTTTGTGCCGTAATCGAGGAAAGTGGTCAATGCAATTATTGGAGGCTTGTTTTAAAAATAAAGCGTGTTCTTTAGGTCAAGCCTTCAAATTAAATTGGCTGGAATACTTTAAATACTGTCCTATTAAATTGGGTGGAATACTTTTTATTTTAATATTTTAATAACTATTATTTTTAATAGGAGCTGGCATTACATCTCTGAAGATCTTGTAGTGGTTTCAGAGCGTGTGTGTTCCTTGTCTTTCCGTGACACAGAAAACATCTGAGTAGTTTTGCTTCTTTGTTGTGGAGGACAGTCTCTTATTGTTTGTGAAACTGAAGGGGGAACAAGGGGTGAGTGTGCTGATGGAGATGAATGAGGAGCAATTTCATATATGTCTGTGGTTGTAAACATCAGCTGGTGAGATGTGGGGTTTTTTCTTTAATGCCCAGTGATTCGAATTCTTGTTCTGGTTATCTTGACACTGCACATAAACTGCATTAATCTTTAATGTAAGTGTATTAGAGTGTGTGAAGATGAGAGGGAGAGCAACACTTACTGATGTAGCCAAAGCCAGCATCACAGCTCTCTGCCTCGGCCCCTCTTTCCAAGCTCTCTCTTGACGCTGCTAGTGAATATAATCGTGTACTTCGTACACTGCATTGAAGTTCATAGTCATAGCTTGTATGGAGGAAACGGCAATGTAAACTGTGATTTTTAGATGCTGTTTGTGTCACATAGAATCATAGACTCACAGAATGGTTTGGGTTGGAAGGGACCTTAAAGACCATCTAGTTCCAACCCCCCTGCCATGGGCAGGGACACCTTCCACTAGACCAGGTTGCTCCAAGCCTCATCCAGCCTGGCCTTGAACACTTCCAGGGATGGGGCATCCACAGCTTCTCTGGGCAACCTGTTCCAGTGCCTCACCACCCTCTCCATGAAGAACTTCTTCCTGATATCTAATCTAATCCTGCCCACTTTCAATTTAAACCCATTACCCCTTGTCCTGTCGCTACAGGCCCTTGTAAAAAGTCCCCCCCAGCTTCCTCGTAGCCCCTTCAGGTACTGGAAGGCTGCAATAAGGTCTCCCTGGAGCCTTCTCTTCTCCAGGCTGAACAAGCCCAATTTTCACAGCCTTTCATCATAAGAGAGGTCATTTAGTCACATGGGAGCATTGCTGTTCTCCCCCCAGTTCTTCGTGCTGTGCAGCACTCTGGCATTACCGTCACTGCAAGCACAGGACTTCAAAGGCTGGCTGAAGAGTTTGCAAAGGGAGTGCTGTTCTGGGTCATCTCCTTCTCTCAGGACCTTTCCGTGCCTTTCTTGAGACGTATCCTTTTTTTTTTTTTTCTCCAAGGGAGAATTTAAAAGACGAAGCAGGAGTTGGTCAGAGGACAGAAATACAGAGTCAGTGTAAATTCTCCTGAATTCTGGGAGCTTAGGGAAAAGGACTGCAGTTTCCTTAATGTAATGCCACTTATTGCTGTGACCTGAGTTTGCACCCAATGGATGAAGTAGGCTTTTAGTCTTGTAAGCCTTTTGCTCTGCAGTTAGGCACGTCTTTCCAGTCCAGGATTTCTGTTAAAATTGGCTCCAACACTTTAAAATGTATAAGCTGTTATCCGGCATTATAGAAACCCATTTTAATTTGTATCAAAACTTGCTGATCTATCACTAAAGAGAAAAAAAAGCTTAAATTCTGGTTGAGGTGGTGATATAAAAAGGTGATACAGCCCCAAGTCAAGGTGCTGTTATGTGCCTCAGAGCAGTGTGATGTCTATGGAGATAGTTTTATTAGACTACTTGCTGTTTTTACGTGGTTTGGTAGCTGGATGTGACCTGTTTACATGGGTCTTGTCTCATATATAAAAAGTGAAAATCAAATAATACTGAAAACTGAATCAAATTGGAAAACAGGTATTTTTCACTGGTGCTCATTGCCACCTGTGGAGTTCTGCTTTGTCGGGTCACTTTGTAATAGCTTTAAGCATCAGTCCTGCTACAGGGCTTGAGGGAGAGGACTGCACCAAAGGAAATGCATGAGAAGGTTACTGAGCCTTAGGAATTTTGTCCACGGGGTGTTGTGCTAGTGCAGTACTCCTGGGAAACCAGGAGTGATCTGGTCAGAAAAGAACCAGATGTGGCAATCTGTAGTGCTGCGTAGGACACGTTTTCTACATTATTTTAGTTAATCTGAACTGGTTCATTACATTCTTTAGCCTTTTTTTTTTTTTTTTAAATTCTTTTGGGAATGCTCTATCACCCTTTTTTCCTTAACTGGAACAGACCTATAGGTAAATGCGATTACTTCATTATTTCCTTGTGTTTCTCTACTTGCACCAGTGGTTGATACCTTGAGGTTTTATACCTGAGCTGTAAACCTGCAGGGGCTGGCACCCTTGTTTGATTTGTGTTTCTGAACCTTTTGGAGAACTCTTGCTGGGACTGGAAGACATTGGAAAAATGCTTTTTGAGCTTATTTCTTGAGGCAATTCTGACGAGGTGTGAGTTAGGTACTACAGTAACATTACAAAGTGCTGGCTGACTGAGATCCTATGAATACCAAGTGATTCCTTCTGGTTCCTCTTGATTTTGATACATGTGCACACACAAATAGCCACATTGTTTCCATACAGGTGTGAGTATAATTAATTTACATACCTGAAAATCGTATCAGAAGTGTAGTGTAGTTCTTGTTCCAGTAGTTGAAGATGTACACAGTATCTTCTGTGTAGGATGGTAAACCCAAGCAAACCTGCGGAGATGTTACGCAGCCGAGTTATCCCCATGTGCTTCAGGCATGGTTCTTCATCCTGCTTCAAGCATTGATGGAAAGTGGTAGCAGAAAAAAGGTCCAAGTGAGAATTCAATGCATGCAATTTCTTTTTGAGCCAGATGGGTGTGCAATTAGCATATTTTTTAATATTTTCGGGGCACAGAGCATTTATTTGCTGCCTGTGGTGGTTTCATGTTATCCTGCATCTGTAGGCTTTTGAGGTGCCGTGCATTACAGAACATCCCAAGCCTAAGTGGTGAGCCAGTCACCCATACAGTTGGGATTTTCTGTGTGGTTTTGTCTGCATCTGGCCTTTATTTTGAGGTGGTCATAGCTTTGTCAAAGTCACTGAGAGTCTTGTGATTGCTCCTTCAGTTGCGGTTAGGATTAAAGTCTCTTCTCCAAAAATATCAAAAAGTCTTATTTTGTTTCTAGCAAACTATAGTGGTAACGGAGAACACTATTCTGTTATGTCTTCTTTGTTTCAGAAAATAACCTGTTGAGCTCAGCCTGTATCAGTCTGGATTATGAGTGTTGATGTTACAGTCAGACCTGTCTGACACTCATGCTGTCATGCATGATCTGAGGGACCTGGAAAGCAGCTAGTGGGGAAACTGGGCAGAGTTTAGCCACAGCACCCTAGGTCTTCGTAAGACCTGAGTGTGAATTCATGCTCCCAGGTACAGCTGCTTTACTACTGTTACCCAAAGCAGCTGGTTTGAGAGCATGCAGAGTAGGTCAGCAGGAGCCTGAGGTCTTCCTTGGGGCTTGGAGGCAAGTGTACTCAAGCCATGCGGGCAGCTAGAGCTCCCTGGACTGCAGAAGAGTCTTCTCCTCGCTGATTCATGGAGTTCTGCTGGATCTCTCTCGCATAGACCTAGGGAAACTGTGGGTATCTGCTTGCATGTCGAATTGGGTCTTTTGTTTAAGAGGCAGTACAGGACTGCTAGTGTGTGTGTACAGCTGGAGGGGACGGTGCAGCTAATGTTACGGTTTTATTGTTGACTCTATTTTTGAGTCCTGATAAGCCCATCTAATCAATTAACAGATCGTTTTGGGGATATGAGTCCAAATGTTGCACTTCATTTTACGTTTTAATAAATAGACGTATTAAACAGATTATTGTGGTATTTAGTTATGAAGAATTGCAGAGTTTTAAAGGCAAGTATCACTCCAGATCACAACATTTAAACTTCTGTAGTATTTAAAGTCCGTTCCCCGTGAGTTCATCTGCAGTATTGTTTCATTGCTTCACTTGCGAGTCTGGGGACATGCTGAAGTGGGCCAGTGGAGATGGGTGAACAAACGCACATTAAGTAAAAGGCAGGTGAAAGGGTGCTGTCTTTGGTTTCTGTTTGCAGCTGTTGCAGTCAAGACAACTTCATTGGGAAACGCACTTAAGGGATGACTGGATGTAATGCAAAATAAACTGCTGAGATTTCCTGGTTTATTTTCAGGCTTTGTCATTTTTAGTATGTGCTTTCCTGCAACTTTTATAAAATTGAGCACTTCCCAGCCTTTGGTGAATTCATGTCTGTTGTCAAATTTAGTTTACGTTCTACCTACAAATTACACTGTTCATTTCTTTAAAGAACATTTTTTGAGAGAACACTTGCATTTTTGTAGCTAAATGCAGAACCACAGGAGTGATTTGGCAAGTAAAATTTGCAATACTGTTTTGGAAAGAGAAATAAAAATGTTCTGTTTGAAAAATATATCCGAGATCCTAAACATTGATTGTTTTTATGTCATGAAGGCTGAACCCTAATGACATAAAAACCAATGGGGGCTTTAATTACTGAAGTTAACAGCTGACCTTTAGTGAGGTCTGAGTTTGGTCTCATTTGACTGTAATTCCAGAAAAAACACGTAATTTCTAGTTCATCCTCAGCATGTAGACCATCTTTCAATAAAAATAGAGCATGAAGAGGCATCAGATCTTAGAATAAATGGGCAAACCTTTTACTCTGACTCATCTTGTAATCAGACCAATTGTATGTGTCCTTTCACTACAGTGTAAGAAATTGGATTATTTTTCACAGGAAAGGAAACTGAAGAGAAACTTAAATTCTTCACAGAGTAATTGGAGTAACCAGAAAACTAAAGAGAAGAGCAGAACTGAGGTTCATATTTCTTTGCTTCTTAAATTAACAATGCAAAGCTCATTGCTTTGCTTGAGGTGCCTCCATAACTGTGTGCATACGTGATCTGACATGACATAAAATGAAGCTTTGTAAGAGTTGATGGCTTGCCTGAAAGGACTATGCAGAAGTGGAGCCGCTGTCTTGGAAGAACGTTTCCATATCACTGCAGACATCATCAGAGGAGGCAGTGACAGAGTTACGGTACATTTTCTGGTAAAATCCAGGTCAGATAATGTAGGAGAAGGATCTAGTAGTACTTTTCCCATCCTTGGATGGTTTGTGGATAAAAATACTGCAAACACTGATGGGAACACCAGCACATAATACAAGCTTTTCTTACAGAGCTTAAACATAAATAATAAATGTTTTATGTGTGAGCACTTTCCCTTAGATTTTTCTGGTTGCTGATGGATATTTTTCTTGCATAACCTAACTTCCTGTGTGGCACTGCATCGGTTCCAGATTTCAGACATTTGGGAGTAACATAGTGAGAGAGGAGCACTTTGTGCCTTGTCTTTCACAGAAGCACAGAGTGGTTTGGGCTGGAAGGGGCCTTAAAGATCATCTATTTCCACCCCCCCTGCCATGGGCAGGGACACCTTCCACTAGACCAGGTTGCTCAAAGCCTCATCCAGCCTGGGCTTGAACACTTCCAGCTTCTAGTTCGTTCTCTCTGGAAAGCTGTGGTTGTATATATGCAGCAGTGGCACCATTCATGCCTCTTTGTGTACGTGTGGAACACTTGCTTTTCATGGAGGAGGAAGTGGTGGCAGTAAGCTGGAAGTGGGAAAGAGAAATGAAGCAATTTTATCTGGATTAAATAAGAGGGTTTTAGGTTTTCATCATTTTTAAGAAGCAGACCTCAGTTAGGCAATGCATTGTAAGAGTTTGTGCCTTACTTACGAATGCCTAACAGCTTTCATTTTTGCTTGCATTTCTTAAATAGTGGGGTATATCCTTTGTGTAAGAATCCTTGTCTGTCCTGCTGCCTCTTGATTTTTGACAGTTCTTCCAGCAGGGTGAAACCCCATCATTATGTCTGTCCTGAATTCTTTTATCTGGATTTCACTCTCTAGATTAAAACTATAAACTATATATATTTTCTAGAATTCTTCCTTCTTCTGTGTGGACCATCTCTCCCTTGCTTTAAGCTCTTACTGTCGTTCCTCCTCTGTTTTCTCTGAACCACGTATCTTACCAGTCTGTCTCCAGTTATCGTATTATTTTGTATTTGGCTGACAAGGCCTCCATTCAGTCCTTCTAAAAAAAGTAATGTGATGCTGTCTCCAAGGCAAGCTCCTGCAAACTGCAGGCGTTATTCCCCAAGCTGTCCTTAGACGTGGACACCAACAGGGACATACACAAGAAATGTTACAAGTCCTGATTTCATAAACCTAAAGGGAAGATGATCAAATTAAAAAATATGACAGAGGTGGTAAAATACAAAATGCTGATTTTAAGCTTGACAAATGTGTCTGCTGTTCAAGAACAGCTGATTTAAGAATAGCACCACTATCTATTAAAATGCATAAGGTATTCTTTTGAAATATAAAACATAAAAGAGCTGTCTGTAGCAAAATATGCTCTGTCAGAGGAAGCAAGTACCTGGGAAAATCTGGGTTGTCAGGAAACCTTACTCTGAGAAAATGGTCATATTTACCCAGGACTTTTGGGGGTGAGGATAACAAGGACTTAGTAGCGATCCTTTAGCTGAGAAGGTAATCTCCCATGGCAAAAACTTAGTGTATATTGGCATTCTAGTTCAGGGTCACTAATTTGTTAACTATTTTACAGAGGTCTGGGTTTAGTGTGTGGGTTTGGTGTTTTGTGTGGGTTTTTTTTATTGTTGGTCGGGGTTTTTTATGTGTGGTGTGTTTTTTTATTTTTTTTAAGAAACTGTTGAAAATAACTTGGGAGTGTCCTGTTTTCCTGTAGTTCTTGTACAGTAAATACTGACCCCATGAAAGCAGGTCCTGAACTGTAACGCATGCAGACTCAATGTTTAGTGGGGTTGAATACCTAGAAATCCCCACATGAATCATAGAATGGTTAGGGTTGGAAGGGACCTTAAAGACCATCTAGTTCCAACCCCCCTGCCATGGGCAGGGACACCTTCCACTAGACCAGGTTGCTCAAAGCCTCATCCAGCCTGGCCTTGAACACTTCCAGGGATGGGGCATCCACAGCTTCTCTGGGCAACCTGTTCCAGTGCCTCACCACCCTCTCTGTGAAGAATTTCTTGCTGAAAGAAGGCCTCTAAGTTTATTATTTTTCAGAATTTCTTAAGCATTTCTGTAAGACCTCACCAGAGCTGTCATCATGTTAGAAATATGGATGCTAATTCAGCTTTGACATATTTGTACCAGGAAGGAGCTACGTGTGTATTATCAGAAGTCATTGCCAAAGTATGTAGGATTTTATATGCTGTATGTCTTAATGAAAATTTGATGCGATATAACACAGTTCATAACATTGATCTGTACTCATACACTTTACTGTATAATAGAGTTTTATTTTATTAATTTCTAAGTTTATTTAATTTTGGATACTACGCAGGATTGAGGATAATCCCAGTTCTTTGTAACAGAAATAGCTTTCACTGAATCGTTGTTTCAGGTAGTAAAGGTTGATATGCAAGGTCTACAGGTAGGGGTAGTTTAAACCCAGCTTTAATTAAGAATACCCACTAATGATGTAAAAGATGGTAGATGACCTGTTCGTACGGTTATTCAAACCTGTAGTTTCAACTTTCCAAGCTAGACTTGTTTGAACTGAGATTTTACCTTCCTAGAGACTGTTTCATACTGTGATAGATTTGTTGGGTGCCCCCTGGTTCTTAGTAAATGAGCAAGAAAGAATAATTGATGCAGACGTGGAAGGCCGTGAGAAGTTAAGGTCAAGTTTGCAGAAACAGAGCGCAAGGCCTCCTAGATAAGGTGTTCCAGCACTGACTGGAGAATTGGATTTCTCCCCTATAGCTTTGATCCTGTGTGTCATAAAACAAATGTTTTCCCAAGAGATCCTATGGTAATTATGCTCTGTGTTCTGAGTATGATGTTTGAGATACCAGGGTATACTTTGCAGAAGGAACGTAAGGAATACCACAGGAAAACCCATCATGAAATGAATTTTGTCTTCAGGGCTTGAAAACAGACGAATGAATAGGTTTAGTGCTCCATATTCAACAACAACGTGAAATACATTATTCAGTAACTGTTCTCTAAAGGAGTAGCATCACTTCTATGTAGCAGACAGTAGTTTCATAAAAAGTAATAAATGATCATTTAAATAAAATATTATGTGTATTCCCAAGAAGGTTGTATTAAGGTTTCAGAGCCAGTTTTAATTCCTATTTAACTCCACTTTTGAGTGTTTCACTTTGCAACCCTAATAAAGGTCTTTTAACACAACTTTTTAAGTTCAATATAAATAGCAACAATATGTATAAATGCGCTGGGTTTTTTTGCATATGAGTAAGGAATAAGGCCTATCAGGGCTTTTGTAAATACCTGGATGAATGTAGAAAAACCTGTTGCCTTATCTGGCCATTAATGTAGGCAAACAAATGCCAGCAGGGAATTAAATGAAACCTAGCCATGCAAAAAAGGTGTCTAAGAAAAGGAGTGTTTTTTCAGGTAGGTCTGTCACTAGGTGGAAGAACTCCCAACTTCGATATTTTCACGATTAGAATAAAGTAAGAAGCACAGAAATTTGCAGCTCATCTAGAAAATGAGGGATTTGTACTCCTGTGCTCTTTTTGCCTTTCTTCATGTCAGTGTGGAGACAAGCTCACTGTTCTACTCATTCGAGCTGGTGGCATCTGGAGTGGCCGCTCAGAGATGATTTCAGGTTCCCTTTGGGCAGAGGGCAGCTCAGAGCTTCTGCACTTGGGCCACAACAACCCCCTGCAATGCTACAGGACAGGGGACGAGTGGCTGGGAAGGCGGGCAGGGGGAAAAGGAGCGGGGG
>NW_010254743.1:8870-11103 GCF_000690775.1 Eurypyga helias | reverse complement strand
TGAGCCAGCAGTGTGCCCAGGTGGCCAAGAAGGCCAATGGCACCCTGGCCTGCATCAGGAACAGTGTGACCAGCAGGACTCGGGCAGTGATTGTCCCCCTGCACTGGGCACTGGGGAGGCTGCACCTCGAATCCTGTGTTCAGTTTTGGGCCTCCCGCTACAAGAAAGACACTGAGGATCTGGACTGTGTCCTCTATCCAGTGGAGGTTTAGACTGGATATTGGGAAGAATTTCTTGCCTGAAAGAGTTGTCAGGCATTGGAAGGGGCTGCCCAGGGAGGTGGTTGAGTCACCATCCCCAGAGGTATTTGAGACGTGTGGACGAGGTGCTCAGGGACATGGTTTTAGTGGTGGACTTGGCAGTGTTAGGGTAATGGTTGGATTTGATGATCTTAAAGGTCGTCTCCAACCTAATTGATTATGGTTCTGGGATTCTCCCCAGCAGAGCATTGAAGAGGCGTCAGTGCCACGTGCTGCTTTTGGTGTAACCCTGGTGGTAAGCCTATCTTCCAGAAGGACTGTTCTGATTTGCAGGCACCGTGAGTGGTGCAAGGGGGGCATCTTGTTAGAGGATCTGGCCCCTGAATTTGCCCTTGGGGTTGAGGAATGACAAGAATGCGCAATGAGATACCTTGCTTGCGGCAACTGTTTTTTAAATCCAAATTTTCTAATCTGGAGCCTTTTTTAGATGCACCTGTGTTGTAGGGTAGGTTCATAAAGTAGGTGTTAAATTTATGAAGAATGGAAACATTCTGTTGGGGTACTTTGCAGGCACGTAAAGCATAAGAGGCTTTCAGTTCGTACATGTGGTATAATGCCTGCAGCATGTGTGTGTGCAAAACCAGATAAAGGTGGAGAAACTCAAATTAATTCATTAACTATTGAGGGTCTGTTGTGATGATCTACAGATCAGATGATCTAGGAAGATGTGTTTTCTTTCTGCAGCTCCTGCCTCACCTGCATTCTTAAATTACCTTGGCTTCAACAGCGCTGCTGCTGGTGTTGTGGTGACGCTCATTCCTTGCTACTCACTGCTTGTAGAGGGGAAAAAAATAGACTTCCTGGTCTGGAAAGGTCAACACTTCTACTCAAATGTGTATTAATGCACCTAAAAATTCGAAACAAACACACACAGATGGTTAGCACACTTCTTATTGTCAGTTAAATCCCGAGGGCTCACAGTTTCACTTGCTGTGACAGCAGATGGGCTGTTTGCTCCTGTTTTTTTAAAAAAGGGGAGTTGCTACTCTCTGTCAGCTAGGACAAGCCCTGGTCACTCCGTGGCTCCGCTTTTCCGGGAAAGCG
Organism: Eurypyga helias; assembly: GCF_000690775.1. Taxonomy (NCBI): domain Eukaryota; kingdom Metazoa; phylum Chordata; class Aves; order Eurypygiformes; family Eurypygidae; genus Eurypyga; species Eurypyga helias. The sequence goes on along the minus strand of NW_010254743.1, from coordinate 9,799 downwards.
AAGAAGCTCTCAGGTATTGAAGGGAAGAATGAGACACTGTGCTGTGGATGGAAAGGACCTGCACGCAGAGCTGGTGGAAGTGATGTGCTGCGTGGGTCAGTACCGCTGCCCGGCGCTGGGCTGGCAGGGCTGGGAGGGAGCACAACACTCTGGGGCATCTCTGGGGGCTTTCCGTGGGCTTCCTTCCTCAGTTTGGGGTTTCTCTCCTGTCAGCTGCCTGGTTTTGACTTCATCCAGGGGGTTTGATTTGGTGTGCTCTGCTCTGAGCTCAGGCACACAGGATGCTGTTACACTCTGTTTTCCTCCTAGCCTGCATTTGCTTTTCTGGAAGCATTTGGGGGTTTTTGAAATTAAAAATAACAGTTGTAATGGTGTGGTATTTTTTCTTTAACCCTGGTGATTTTTTCACTTGACAGGTGACAGCTTTTCTCATTTCCTCCTCATTTGTATATGTCAGATAGAGAGTTTTTCTGTGTTTGTGTAATACATTGCATATACAAAAGGAATAGTATTACTTTGGTTATGTATTTTGGCATTTTAATTGAAATAGAGTTGAAATTAATAGTTCTAACAAGATACCAAGATGTGGATTTTTTAAACTTTTTTTTTTAAACTGTTGTCACAATAACATTTCCCAAAGTGTAAACTTCCATGTTAGTCACAACTAGCTGAGGTTACCATAGGAAACACTTGTGGACTGAAATATTAAATTCTGCAGTTGGGAAAACTTCTGTTGCTTTTAAAGCAGCTACCCATAATGGAACAAGTGAAAATATTTCTGGAGTTCTTCTATTTCTTCTATTCTTCTGTTCTTCTATTTCTGGATTTCTTCTATTTCTGAGATCTTTCTGTTCTCTACATCTACCAAACTAGAGCTGCTACCTGATTAGGGTAAATAACTAATGTTAGAAGTGTTGTCTTACTAGATG
>NW_010254743.1:0-8839 GCF_000690775.1 Eurypyga helias | reverse complement strand
TAGGGAAATGTGTATATAGCAAAAGGATTCTTAATCTGCCGGATTTTTTCACTCATAGTGCAGTTTTGGTCTTTAATTTGTCTGTTACTTCTCTCTTCTGGGTCTTCAACTAGAATAAAAGAGTGCGGAGCTGTGAAGCAGGGAAAAAGCATATACCAGGAACTTGGAATATCTCGCTCAAGTGACATGGGAAAGGCATTTAGGGAACAGCAGCTATTCTGTACAGAGCCCGATGTACACGTACGCTACACATTATGTGAAGAACTCCTTGCCACAGTGAACTGTGGCTGCGGAAGTTAGAGGTGTGTTAAAAAAGGGTTGGAAAAAAATAAGAGGGAAAAAATGTATCTATGACTTAAATGCAAAGATCTGTAGAAGCATGTAAAAAGTGTGTGAGTCACATAAGGGAGGAGTGTACAAGGGCTGCACAGGCTTTTGCTTGTCTTGGTTTTGCATTTGTTCCTGAACACTCATTTCTCACTGCCCTTAGGAACAACATATGGTGCTCAGTTTGGCCCAGGATGGAGTCGTGTATGATCTCACGCTGTTTTGTAAGACCTCACTATCACACCAGAGACTTGAAAGTCCATGAATATGAACCTTCATAAATGGCTTTTTTTAAATGACTTTTTTTTTTATTGCTTACATTACCTGTGACCAATGTGAAACAGTATTTTTAAATGTAAAATACGGGACCTGATTCAGTCTTCTAGGGATGGCAGTAGCTGCAGAAAGAGCCTTGTTTTGCTACCTGAGCCCATGGCTCATTCTCAGCCACGCTACACGTAGCCAGAATCAATGAAACAGCTGCGGTTTTGTTGTACAGAGTCTTAAGGGATCTTGCTATTTTGGGCTTGCACAGATGGTCCAGATCTTAATACACCGTGACTTCTGCTCCGGGACTGTGCACGGGCTCCGTAGCAGTTGTGCTGGCAGGTGACTGTACGTAGGCTTGTGGGGATAACTCCTGTGCCGGAGTGGTGGTTAGTGTTTCTCTAACGTGGCTCGGTAGAATACATGTATATACTTCCCATCCCTCGGTGAGATCCTTTCTCACCCTGAGTCTGCTGCTTTTATCGTTTCTGCTCAGTGTTTTTTAGGCAGTCATGGATGCTAACTGCGAGGGAGCAAACTGCTGGCAGTGGCTGGGTCCTGTACCTGGCTTAGTGGACATCTCTGTTTTATAAATGAAAAGAAAGGCCTTTAAAAGAAAGAGGTTTGTGGGTTGTTTTTTCTTTTGACTGAAGCTTATTCCTTGTGTATTGAACAGGGTGATATGTCAGTTGAAAAGCATCGTGATTAAAGCCAACAAAGGAGATTTTCTATTGCTAACTAGTTTAATAATTAATTGGATCTTAGAGAGTATAAGTAGCATTTAGAGCTCTTAAAAGTTTGCTTTGATCTTTGTAGTAGATTTTAGGGAACAGTTGACTTGTCGGAGGGGGAAGCTATGTTTTTGTTAGCAGTGCTGCTTATGGTACCAGCAGGGCTGTCGCCCTGGAGGAACTCACTTGACGCTTCTGCTCAACACACTTTTTCATGACCTGCTGTGATGTGTTGTAAAAATACTTGTGTGCTGTTATTTTGATTCGACATTTTGGGGCTTTCCTAGACTACTCTGTTTTAAACTTTTAGACTGCTAATTTTATAAAGCTCTCCATTAAAGAAAGAAGTCTTCTGCATCATTTGTAGGGCTGTTATAAACCCCTTTCTTTTTTCCTTTTTCCCTCCAGATGAGCGGGACAAAGTACAAAAGAAGACCTTCACAAAATGGATAAATCAGCATCTCATGAAGGTCAGTTGACATTTTTGTGATGTCTGGGTGACTGATTACTGCAGCAGTGATTGTGTCTTTCACTAAACATTTGATTTCAGGATGCAGCTGCGTTACGTGTAGTACAGCATATCCTTACATTGTGAGATTTATGCATGTACTTTGTCTTTGAGGCATCACAAGGGATTTGAATGCTGCTGTGTGATATGCCAAAGTGATCTGTTTGAATACTTGAATTTGAAATTAAAATGAGTCAAAGTTTAAGGGACATGATTTCTTTCTATAAAGCTTGACTTCTCTGGCATTAGTGTCAAGGCTGTTGTACCACAGCTGAGGCAAATGGAAAAAAAACCCACCATATTTCAAGTACAATGTTGGGGACAGGGAAATGACCTTGAAAAGGCTAGCTCTAGATGATCCCATAGCATCAGTATGCTGCTCATGGATTAGGAACAGAGGTTTTCTAGGGATTGCAGTCACTTTTTAATATCTTTATTTTGAATAGCAGTGAACTTTTGCCTCAGGGACAGAGCACATCATTTTAACAACATGTACAGCTTTTAGTCAGCAGAGCACTAAAAGGCGTGAGTTCACCTTCACTGCATGGCCTTTCAGTTCTGAGTTAATCTGCTGTTTCAGCACCAACTGTCTAGCCCAGACGTTTCTCTGGAGAAGCAGATTGTATAATTACTTAACATAACTTGCTTTGATTTTTTTTTTTCTTTCCAGAGGTTGAATTCACGCAAAAGTCACATTAAATAAAAATTTATCTGCAAACTGCCAGAGTTGGGATTTAATTAATGAGTATAATGTTCAGATGCAGTTGGAAAGGTCTGCTTGTATTTGTGTTTAGAGAAAATACGTTTTTTTTTAGGAGGCAACTTAATTATCCCTATGTTCTGGTGGCTGCTCTTATTTTGAGAAATATTGGATACTGAAGCAAAACTGAATTTCTTCAAGGATGTTTAAAATCAACTTTTTTTTCGCTCTTCAGATATTTAGAAGATGCAGAATTGTGGTTTCACATGTTTTAAAAATTTGAAACCTGTGTAGCTCTTGGAAATGGTGGGATGTAGGGAACTAACAAGCCCTGGATGTGAAACTGGTCCCAGTTTTGTCTTTAGCAAGAGAACTGTCATCCAGGGTAGTCTTTTGGTCCTTCCCACCATGACTGAGCCATGAGGTGTGGTCCTGATATCCACCTCTGTGCAATACACAGCCTTTCTGTGGGCAGGGTGAGTCTGGACTCTCAGAATGGCTTTTGATACTGCTCGTACCAAGAGGTTTTCCTTTGGGGATTTGCTAGACCCAAAGGAATTCTGCTGTGTAGAAACAGCTGCTCCGAGAACCCCTTCTATGCAGACACCTCCTCACCGTAATCCTGAAATACCCGAGTGGCCCCATGTCCTTGCTGAAGTCTTCTGCTTGCTAATGAGAAAAGACAAGAGGCTGCAGACCTGCAGCCTTCCCTGTCTGAATTTTACTTCGTGTTTACAATATAAGAAATATATCCATTGTCCAGTATTTCAGACAAATTAGATTAAAAGAAGAAAACATACAGGAAGTTTGCCAGTACTCTGGCATCAAAATGCAGTCTCCACATTAACCATCAGGCATTTCTTCTAATTGAGAGTAATTGTTACCATGTTGTTTGAGGCTACTAATCATTTTATGTATTAAGGATGCATTTTAAAGGCGAATCCTTTGATTTCCTGTGGTATGTGGAAATGTGAAGCTTTTTGAAGCTTTTAATACAGGTTAAAAACAATGCCTGTTTTTGCAGAAGAGCACTGTATTGAAAGTTATATTTCTATTCAACATTATTTTACAGACTTCTAAAACATGCACGGTCATCATTGCCATACTGTCAGCCTCTTGGGAGTGGCTTAAAAAAGATTTAGGCTCTAAACCTGTAAGGAAATCGGGGTAAAGAGTTCATACTAAATCCTTTTAACGTGCTTGCCAAGGTCGGTGGCCTTGGGCCTTCATCCTCAAATAGTTCTCAATGTGAGCGAGTGTGGAGGGTAGATGTATAGATTTAGACACACACACGTGTGTGTCTTTGTGTGTACTGCTGGCCTTGATTTTCATCTCAGATTGCTCACTTTAGAATTGAAGTTAAGGATCGATAACTTTGACAAACATGGTTTACTAGCTCTTACAGTAACTATGGATTTATGTAACAACTTTATCTTTTGGCAATAGTTTGAAAGCAGCTGGTGAAACAGTTGTCAAAGTTCTGTTCTTACAGCATTGTTTCTAGAACAGTGACTTGCACGGCAATTATAATCAATCCTTCAAATGCTCTCTCTTTAAGACACAAGAGCGTATTTAGAAAATTCAAGATAATGGAGGGAATGTAGAAGAAGTAGCACTGTAAATGAGTGCATTTCTGGCACAGTCACTTGACCTGTTCTGGACTGTGTGGTAAGTTGAATTTGGGTCCTAGTTTTCAGCTACCTTGAATTTAATACAAAATACATTCAATTCTTATTTGCATGTTCACTGCCAATAGCTTGTTGCAGACAAAAAAGGTGGGAATCAGCTTATTTCTTACATCTCCATAGTTTTATTTGATCTAATTACCCAGACTTCTCTTAGAGGTAGCAGACAGAGCAGGTCTTTCTAGATGTCTATCACCAAGGCCCTTCCAGATGTCTGCCTTCTACCTTAGGGGGAGGTGAATTGTGTCCTGGAAGTGCTTTCGCTCCACTGACTGAAAAAGGAGGTCAGGGTGCTTTATCTGTCACTGTGTAGGGTGACAGGATGGAGGTGGTCTGGGAAGTTATTAGAGACCATGGAAAACACCGGATCGTGTGTGTGGACAGGGACCCTGCTATGGGCATGGGGATGGATTGCGGTTTTCTTTCGTATTTTTTTCCACCTTATATTTATTTTCTTCTGTTGCTTTTCTCTGTCCCCTGTTTCTCTTTTCGTTTTCTTTTCTCTGTTTTCTTCTTTTCTCATCTCTTTACTTTATCACTGCTTGTTTAGTTCTTTCCATGCCCATTTTAATTAATCTCCTATTCTCCTGCAGTCCATGGGAAAGTACGAGACTTCTATCCCTTCATAGCAGTATATTCAGAAGAGTTTTTTCTAGGTCAGCAGCACTATGCTTTTACAGGTTACAGTCATTGATTGGGGGATGGCGAAGAAGCCTATTGTCCTTCTAATTAAATTCTGTATTTATGGGGTGTGCTGAGCAACCACAAACAACAAGATGACTGAGAAATATTTACCCCTGTGCCCTCCATTGCCCAATCTTTAGTTGCATTGGATAGAAGGCATGTAAATGCGTCGTATGTAAAATTCAGTGTGTAAGATCAGTCCCTGGTCAGTTCAGTTGACTAATTAGGCATGTATTTATTGTGTGCTTTGCTAAACTAGAACCATAGTCATTGCAGAAATATTTCCTGCAAACGGTCTTGAGATACATAGCTTTAGAGAGAGGTAAATAATGTCTTATTTGCAGAATCCAACTGTTCAAGTTATCTTCGAATTCCACAGTTTAAGATCAAGTGGGCTGTCACTACGTTTTTCTTTTGAACTGATAATAGATTTTCTGAGGACTGATTAGAGCGTTTTACTTGGGAAGGCTACTGTTTAATGTCTGGTGGGGCTGCAGTTCAAATGTTATCTTTTGCTTCTTGTTGACATATGGGCTGGAGAGGTGAGATACTGGACTTCAGACTCGCCTGCTGCTGTGGTATGAACTTCCAGGGAGAAACTCGCATGACAGGGTAGCGTGGTGGTGGGTAGAAATCTCTCAACTCCTCTAAACCAGCCTCTGCTTCCAGCAAGTGTTTGTCATTGCTGCTTTTAAATTCAAGACTTGTTACAGCAGTAACCAACCCCTGATGTCACAAGAACAGGTACATTTGTGGGAGATACTGGTTTCCTTCTGGTGTAACATTTGCATGTTCCTAAAGCACCCAAAAAGAAATACCACTGCAGCCCAGAAATTCTTACTTTAAGTCCCAGACCCTGAAATCCAAGGAAAGAATGAAAGAACTGTGAAATACGGAAGAGGAATGAGATAAAAGTGGGAATATAAAAAAGTTGGTGATGGAAAAGGAGTAAAAGCAGACAAATGGTCATTCATTTCCTTTCTCAAACCAATTGAAAAATATTTTTGTAATGGCAGTTATTAGTCTGGAGAGATTAAATGGGATATTTTGAAGTACTTAAAAGTGCTTTTTAAAATCAAAAATGATACACAGAAAATGGGTTTAAAGGCAAGGTACCCAGAGACTGGGTGCCTCAGTGCTCTGCTGGAAAAATACACTGAGCACCCAGGTATTTTCCCTCCAAGGGTCATTTCCCTTCCTTTTTCATGGAAGAAAAAGCTCTACAGAGGCTTAACTTTTAGTGGCAATGCTAGAGTGGGGTGCCCGAGCAGCTCTCTGGGGCGGGGGGCCATCCTGCCCCACGGCACCAGCAGGGAGCCCCGCCAGCCCGTTTCCCCGCAGTGCAGCTGTGCCTGGGACCCTCGGCGAGCTGGACTTGGGGAGGAACCTGCTGGTGCTGGGAGCAGTGAGCAGCATCCCAGCACAGTCATTAGTTGCTCGTAACGGTCCTATGAGCAAGGGTTTTTTTTATAAGAAGTTGGGCAAAATGCTTTTAAGATTATTGTCCTAAATGTCCGTGTTCAAAATCCTGTACGGCGTGGCAGTGGTAGCACATTAGAGAGAGCAGCTTTTTGTGGTGCAAAGACTGACTGAATAATTCATCATAGAAACCCGAAGTTATCGATTGCTGTGCATCCTTGAGGCAGCACACGCTTTGTAAATGGCCACTCTAGGTCGATTGCTTCATGAAATGTTGAGTTATGCGTTTAGTGGTAGAGGAACCCTTCCTGATATAGCACAGTCCTGCCCTTGCTGAAAGCTGGCACTTCACTGACTCTAGTGGTTATCGTTGTAGATAGCACTACTCTGCAGTGACTTCTTTTTAGCCATGCAGTTCATCTGTTGTATAAAATTCCTCACCTCCTCTTCTTTTAGAAATGAACGCTTCTTAGCTTGATGTTTATATTTATTTTAAGGGACAAGGCACCTGATGTTAGTTCAAAGGTAGTTAATAGTTTAAAAAGTAAGTTTCAATTTAACACCTTTTATTTTTAAGACATACTTGGGAAAATGTATGGTTTGGATTTCTTTTTATGTGCAAAGGAAAAGAAGGTGAAGATTGCTTGGTATGCTAGTGCATCTAAATGAGGCTTCTGTGTATTCCTCCTAGTTAATTCTGACAGCTGCTGCAAACCGTGCTGGGAGCAAATCCTCTCAAATCCCACTTAGAGCACGGCACGCAGCTTGCTTTTCCTCCTCTATGCTGTTTTTCACTTGTTCAGCAAGGCCCATTGTCTTTATGGTAGATAGAAGAATATTTCAGTTTTTCTCTTAAGAATTTTGCTGTTTTGTGTTTAGGACTGTTCTAAAAGGTCTTGAAAGATTTTTATTGAGACTTATCAGTTAATGGTGTAAAGAAGTATCTGATTTTGTTACTATTACTGGAAACATGCGCAATTATAGTTTATTCACGCCTACAAATTTTTCAGAAATCTTCCATTTGGAGGTAAATCGCACAGCATCTTTCTGCTTAGTATAGTCTATAGCTGTTTGCAGAGCAGATCAGCAAGCAAACTCAGGCCTTTATTTGGCATTTAATCAACCCTTAGATGAGCAAGGAAAGGTAACCAGGAGATGGGGAGGAAAAGCAGTCACAGAATACCAGAAGTTAAAGCTGAAAAAGAGGAGGAAATTTTACAAAGTTTTAGAGTCTAATAATAAACCACATTACAAAATCTCTCTGCAAGCAAATAAATATATCCAAGTCAGTAAAAACTGTGCCACAGATTTCAAGTTTATTTGATCCTCTTAATGCATTCAGACTTCATGACTAATTGGGATCAGGGAAGAGAATAATTGAAAACAGCAAATTAAATATACATGAACTATAGCTTGAGCGCATCGATGTTAGTGTGGCATGCAGCGTTACTGAGCCACGTGAGTGTATGTGTTCATGGTCCTTTTTATTGTGGTGTTTGAGTTTTTTAAATTGTTTATGTAGGTGCTCATATATGAAAGATTTGATTATAACGAAAATTAAGTCTACCATGAGACTACTGTATGATGAAATAGAACCACTAGAATCAATGTTTCTGATGATAGACTACTATATTAATAATTCATTCTCTTTTTGTGGGTTCATTGTTAGCAATTAGTTCTCAGCATAGATTTTATTTAGTATTATTTATTCCTTAGAGATCACAAGCAATGAAATTGTACCATTTGCAATTAAGTGTTGGCTTTTTAATTAATTGTTAAATTATGCATGAAATTATATTTTATCCATATACTTTTGATGTATCCACACTTAATAATAATTTTTATATCGTTTTAGAAATTCTCTGGCTTGATCTTCCTCCCATGGGGCCAGTTTAATTGTGCCATTGGCTCCAGTGAGAATAGTATTTGTCCCAAATGTGGACTGCAGACAGTAAGCAACCTCCAACATTCAGTCACAAATATTACCAAAATATTTCATTCTATAACAGTATTTCATATACTTGGGAAAGCCATCTCCCTGAGGTAATGTAGATGTGTGTAGATGTGGGGACCTAAGAATGTATCAGAATAATCATGTCTTTCCTGTAAAGGATGCTGTTGTCTACTAAAGGCATTTTTGGTGCCTTGAACAAGGAAATTTATGGACGGTAACATAGTGTTTAAAATAGTCATGTACCTACATGACATACCATACAGTATCTTGGCTTTAATCAGAATAATGTTATGTCTGCCAGTCTTATATTCTACCTGCTCTAGAATCATAGAATCATACAATAGTTTGGTTGGGAAGAACCTTTAAAGGTCATCTAGTCCAACCCCCTGCAGTGCGAGGGACATCCTCAACTAGATCAAGTTGCTCAGAGCCCTGCCCAACCTGATGGTCAATGTTTCCAGCAGCAGGGCATCCACAGCTTTTCTGAGCAACCTGTTGCAGTGCCTCACCACCCTCACTGTAAAAAATGTCTTCCTTCCTGTATCTAGTCTAAATCTACCCTCT
>NW_010254742.1:0-273 GCF_000690775.1 Eurypyga helias | reverse complement strand
AGCAAGACACTGCTATACGGGACTTACCGTATACCAGGGCACCCGTATACTAGACTTACCGTATAGCAGGGCACCACTATACGGGGCTCTCCGTATAGCAGGGCATCTCTATACGGGGCTCAACCTATAACAGGGCACATCTATTAGGGACTCACCGTATAGGAGGGCACCTCTATACAGGGCTTACCGTACAGCAGGGCACCTATATACGTGGCTCACCTTATAGCAGGGCACGTCTATACGGGACTTACCGTATCGCCGTGGACCTCTCAA
>NW_010254741.1:1483-41708 GCF_000690775.1 Eurypyga helias | reverse complement strand
TTCTATGATTCTATGATTTCACAGGAAGTGTCTTGTGAAATGCCAGAATTTTCACCAAATGCAGACTCTAGTTCCTGGCAGCACTGGACATCTCATCTAATCCCTGGGATCTGGGCGTTGCTTGCAGTATTTTCATCGCTAATTTTAACCAGTGAATCTGGTGAGAGCTGCTAGCTCCCCTCTCTCTTATTTATTTGCATTTTCAGACATGGGTCAGAGTGCCTGTTGTCTCACATAAAGCAGAAAACATTTCAAGGAAAGCCTAAAGCAGCCTGGGAATTTTCCTGATGAAGGAGACTGCAAGGCGCTCCAAGGTAAAACATGGCGATGTGTGTATGGTGGGAGTTAGCCCGGCCTTGAGGGTTTGCTCTCCTCACACGCTGCATGGCCAATGCTGATGGGGTTGGGAAGTGTTCGCTGCATTTGGAGCTGCTTCTCTTTTCCTGGAAACAGCTGCTCCTTCTAGAGAGCTCTTTTTTTAGCTCCACATCTACAAATGAAAATTTCCCCTATTTAGGGTTCACCAGAACTGTATCACATCTAAAGTGGTGTTGAAGCTGTCAGCAACTGTTGGACCCAGGAACATGCTTTCCCTTCTTTCCCTTCTCTCCTGGCTTGGCAGATTTAGCCCTTCTTTCCCCACCATGAACAATGTTCAGTTCACTCTCAGTGCTTGGCAGCCCTCTCCACTCTCGACATATGGCCTGGGGTGCCTGTCCCCCATCGTGTCCCATGTGAATGCTCTAGCTAGAGCTCACTCTTGGCAGGAAACGTGCTGTTTCCAGCCGAAGGCCCAACTTCTGCTCTCTAACTTCATGGGGAGCTGCTGGAGTGTAGTCAGAGAACACTGGCACTTTCTACTTTAGAGCCCAATTTTGCACTTGACAAGCTATTTTTATCCATAAGCCATAACTCCTTCCTGTACTTAATAATACGGTTAGCAAATCACTGCACAAAATGCTCATGGAGTAAGGGTGTGATAGATGTTTGCACCCGGTTTCCTTGGCTGATGTGAGGCCAACCTCACACCTCGGCCTCAGGAGGAAGCAGGGAGAAGAGGGCCCACGCTGTGGCTTCCCTGACATCTGCCTGCAGGCCGCAGCGGGCTCTAGGTGTCATTCTCTAATAGTGTTACAAGGTAAGGTATAATGATTAACCAGCCAGGGCTGCTGAGCTCAAAATAAAGCATGCAATTTCAGATTTTCATCAAACATAGCGTAAGCAGTTAGGGTGGGTAATAAGCTGGTAAAATGACTTGTATTTCCTTTTTAATTCATGGTATTAGCACATGCTGTTGGCCAACAGACTGTACTTACAGTGGTAGAAGCAGCCAGGCATGCTTTCCTTCTGGAAAACACCTTTTAACATTTTTGGTAACAGAACCTTTACCACTATTTAAGTCCAAAAGAGAATAAATTAAAAAAAAAAAAAAATCTAGAGAAACCTGTTGTGGGGGGAGAAATATTTACAAAAACAAAAGGCAAAGAGAAAAGCAGCTTGCTTGTGACTAGAGTCTGAAAAACTGTGAAAAGGAGAACAAGTTATATCTGCAGAAATTCTGTACTTCTGGGAGGGATACTGTAGATTGTTTGGGAACAGAAAATCCTTCCTGTTCCCTTATAATATTGACATGTTAAAATATATAACATTTACATCGTATCTGAAGTGACATTTTCTTCCTGCTGTAACATGCACATTTCCATAACAAGACATCATCTCTCTTCCCTGTTTGCAGTATCTTGACACTCAGGGAATCGTTTTTTCATTAAATGCAAAGGATAGAGAAAAACCTGTCCAAATTAAGTTTTTACTTAAAGTCCCAAACTCTACAAGACCCTTAGAAGGAGATACCGTTCTTAGCTTTTCTTCTACTTCATTTTCACATAAAAGATTCATTGCATCTTCTAGCATTTTGATCTGAAGGAAACCTTTATTTTTGTGAAGAAACCAAGCCAAAAATGGGTTAAGTGCTGACAAATACAGTACTAAAAGACCAGGAAATGAATTTCACAGCTGGGTTCTCAAACCATGGCTGAAATAAGTGTCTATTTAAAGCTACATATAGGAACTGCCAAAGATTAGAGTTTTCTTTCGATAGATTTTATGTGATTTGTATTATTTTTTATCAAGGTCCTTGTTTTGTAAATATTAGGTTTCTGTTTCTTATAGTAATTTATGTTAAACCTCTAATTCTGATTCTCACTTGTTAAATGTCTGGCCAGCAGCATCCCATTAACTGCTGTAGGCAGCTAAGTATGTTTCTGTGGTTAAAGGCCACCTAATAGTCACTGATTTCTGTAGTGACTTTCTTTTTCTAGCTACCTCAGGCAAACCCAGTGTGATCCAGAAAGAGAGATGTGGCTATTTGCCTTTGACCCCATTTGGAAAATGGGGCAGTCTCTGTGCCTCCTTCCGAGCGTTCCTTGTTCACCCATGCAAATCCCTCACCATAAATCTGCAGAACTTCTGTTTCTGCAAAGAGTCAACAGGAAAATCCAGTCCAGAGTGAGGTATCAGTACAACACGGGTGCCCATTCACCTGGAAGAAGTGACACAGCTAGTCATGTTTGTCTCCTTTTCACCTGACACCCAGCAAGGTCCTGATAAATTGACCCAACTCTGCTGGTTTCAAGAGCACTTCATCTGAGTCAGTAAGCTGAGGATCTGGACGGTATCTGAAGGATGCACGTGCCCATTCGTGTTTGCTGTGTGAACCGTGTCACGTTGAAGGGACAATGCAATATATCCACAAGGATAAAAACTCCTTCACTTTTGGTCCCTCAAATGATGCAGATTGATGATTTTCCCATTCGCCAGAGTGACCTGTTAATATAGGACTCAAGAAAAACGAGTTTGGAAGATAAACATTAAGTATTACCTCCATATTTCCTGGAGAAAGTACAAGTTCTAAGGGCAGTGAGAAATGTAGCAATATGCTGCAGTCTATGAATTATATATAGTGTCAGTACTCTTGGCGCTTTACTTACAGCTTCACAAACTGCCTTCCCAGCTCATGAACATGCAAAGTAATTAGAAAGGCAAGTAGCGTTAGTTTTTATTGACCTGTGATGCCCCCTAGTTCTCCGTCATGTTCTTGAACATCATCTAGGCTTTTTCCTTCAGCCTTAAATCAGCAGTCTGCAGTTTGTAGCATTGATTATTTGGTATTGTCTAATTTATTGATGTGGACAGCCAAGGCTTCCACACTTGTTATCGGCTGCTCATTTATCCAACGATCTGTCATTGTGCACAGCAACTGTAGCTTGCTGAATCACTTACTATATACTGTAAATGTCAGATATGAGCTCCCACTTTAAGAATTGCCTTTTATTCTGAGAGCTGCTGAGCCACATTCTCTAAGAGTATTGTGCTTTCAGTAGTGAAGGTGATTTAGTATAAATGATAGGATTGTGGGGTTTTTGCCCACAACAGTGAGGTAAAGCGCAGCCACTGGAATAAACCTGTACGTTTTCATTTCCTATATAAAAGAGGCTTCCTTCATCATGAAACTGTAGGCTGGATGCTCATTCTTCTTTATTAATAATAGATAGGCAGATAGATGCACAGACATGGAGTAACGCTGCCCCTGAAACCATTTTGCTAATGGTAAAATAGATACACATGAGTGAGCAGATTGCTGTACCCACGAAAAATGCAGCCTTTCCACACGCTGCAAATCCTGACTAATGTTTTGTCTCATAAGAAAAGCGTGCGAATAGGAAGCAGTGACTATCTAGTAACTTTGAAATGACTGGAGGAATTTTAATAGGTGAACTGTCATAACTTCAGCTGGGGATTAGGGTTATGTTTTCTCAGCGCAATCTTGACGCCTTTCAGAGCTGGTTTATACTGCATAACACTTGTGACTGTGTATCTGAGATGAAAAGTTCTGCTGTGGAAGGAATAGTGCTCACTACTGAATTGTCAGCATTATTTCTTGCTGCACTTACGTGATCCTCAAAGGTGCCTTATTCAAGTGCCGGTTTGGCCTGACCCTGTTTAGCTTATGAGATCTGACAGTGGTAGTATTGCTTCAGGCTCTGATGTAACTCTTACGAAGTTCACCAGAAGTCTGAAGCTAATAACTTAGCGATGTTTGTTCTGTGCCTTGCATTTCTTAAGTTGAAAGGACATAAAAAGATACGGTTGGTGTGGTAAGTACCCTGTCTGTCTTTAATACCGTGCACCAGCATGGAATGTATGTTCTTCATTTTTATCAGGGCCAACCAAGCTAGTTTTTGTCTTTGATAGTATTGATTGACCTCTTGTAAGCAGGAGAAAAAGAAGCGTTCAACTAAATTTGTATTTACGTGTTTATGACTACAGCCTATTTCAAAGGGATAGGTAGCTACGAGGTTATATTAGACTTTCATGTGGTGACTTATTTACTGTATGTGTTGAGTGGTTTTTGCAATGCAAGCATGTTTCAGTAAATAAAATCAATTTGCAACCAATGGGAAGGGAACAGTAAGTGATTTAACTTTTCATCTTTTTCTTTAGCTTAAAAGTAAAGCTCTCCAAGGTAATGTTTATGACAAGCCCTATGGGCTGAAGTACTCTGAGAAAGTGCAGGAAATTTAAAGCACAGAATTGCAAACCAAAGTGACTTAACAGTAAAATTAATAAACAATATGGTTGTAAATTTGTACGGCAGCTTTGGGTTCTTATCCTCTGGTTTTTGTCTGGTTTAGCCCTGCTATGGACCTAAAGGACTTTTTCTACTGGTGAAGGGCAGTGTGGTCTGCGTGGTCTCTGATTTTATTTTATCTTGGCTGGTGCCGGTTCTCTTGTGTTGGGTACCTGTCTGCCAGGAACTGGTCTGAGATAATTTCATAATGGCTTGAGATGATGAAAGGCCTCTGGTTATATTGAAGCAGACAACGCTCAAGCACCAGATGGCTTTTCATCTTTATAGAGTACACATCACATTAGTAGTTGTGGATAGTTGAGCTGCCCATCCTGGGCCATGAGTGGTTATAGTTTCTGGCAGGGAAGGAACCGATTTGCCATAAGCTGTATGTGCCCTTACAACTTCTCTGGAATACACTAAGTCTTCTTTTTCTTCCTAAATGGAAAAAGAGGTGCATCTGGAACAAGGGAGGTGTGACCTTGACAGGGCTCTGACAACTCTGTAACATCGAAGTGGCTATAGCAACTGTGTGTAGGCAGATGTTTTTAAGGAGAATATTGTTATCTGAATATATATATATGTGTATGTGACTGTGCAGCAAAGTGATGCGATACAGAGGTTTCATTTCAGTTATGCTTCTCTTGGGACACAAGATGTTGCAGAAATACAGGTGCCTTAATTTGTAAATAAAACAGGAATGAGAGGTAATACGTTTTTCAGCATGCTGTGGATGACAGTATGAGAGGAAGGGGCCTCAGAAATACTGCGGGAAGGATTGGAAGGGCAGAGAGGGAGACCTTGGGTACTTGGTTGAGTGTTCTGATATGTCTGTTTGAAACTGGTGAAAAAAACCCAAAGCATCAGGTTGATGAAGAAATGTGAGTTTTCTGAAAAAAACATGAGTTTTGTCAAAGAGCATTTGCCTCCTTATGAAATACTTTTTTCCTTCCATAGCAAAAATTCCATTCTGGGATATACTGCTGCATTTCTGTGGTGTTCTCCATAGGGAGAGAATGCCCTGTTTTCCTAACTACAAGACTTTTTCCATCACTTGAAAATCTGCACTAGAGCTTTGGGCAGTGCTGTACGAAGGGGAAATACTGTGATGGGTCTGCAGGTGTGAAGAAAGGATGGCAGAGGTCAGTCTGGAAAGGTGGTGGTGCTGAAGGGTTCGTATTGTGACCTCTTCACCTCCAGCAATGACAAAGCCTGTTATGTCCTCATCTTTACAGGTTTCATACTGCCTATGCAAATAAATCTGCCATAATTTACTCACACACTGCAGTTAATTAACTTCGGATTGTTTGTTTTAAATAAGCTTTGATAAGTTTTGATAAGCTTTGTAAAAGAGCAAAGAAATTTCTCTTCTGTTGCTGTGACTTCCCATACAGGACAATTCAAATTCCTATAGATTATGTCAACATGACTGAAGCAGTAAAGCATGGAAGTATTTCCAGCCATTCCCTCAAAGACAGTTATTGATGCATTCAGTTCAGAAAAAGTCAAATAAGCTGGCACGTCTAAAATGTGTGTGTTGTATTGGAAAAATGCCCCTTTTCTGTGTTTCATTTTTGGTTTCTGCTTTTTCTCCACTTTCCAAACGTGAATAATTCTATTCCCCTCTGTTCACTGTTCTGGCATCACAACTGGAATTGTGTATTTCATAAGCAAATGTTGAGGTTTGTTTCAGCTGGAACTCCGGGCATGGGAAGAGGTTAATGTGACCCATCATACTCAAGATAAGGAGTGGGAATTATATATATTAGTTTAATGTAGAGGATAATGACTGGAAAGTATTAAAGAGGGTTCCGTTTCATTAAGTTGTGGGACGGTCAGAGCAACAGCTTTTAGCACCTCCAAGATCTCTGGCTATCTGCCACTGTTTCTGTTTTCCCCACCAGCCCAAACGTCATTTTAATATTTAAAATGCTACCTGTTTTCTTTTTCTCTCCCTCAAAAGCTGTTTCATTCTTTTCCTTGTTCTGCCAGTGCTCTAGCCGCTACAGCTGTTGCTGTCACATTTAATAAGGACTTTGTAGAGTCTCAACATTGCCTTGCTGCACCAGCTTTTCTTTGGCATTAGAGCAGATGAGGTGCTCCTCTCTGGCTCTGCTGCTGACACGGGTTTCAGCCAGTGGTGGCAGGAGCTGGTAACCTGCCCTGGTGTGGAAGTGATGCTCCCTTTTAACTGCACTGCAGCCTCCGATGGAGCTAGGGGCTTCCGTGCTGTGTGAGAGACCCCACTACAGAGCCCTCACCGATTCGTCCCAGGGCTGTGGTATTCGCAAGCTTATGCCTTTCAGATAAGCATTTAAAATTGACCACATTAGAGTTCCTGACCTCTGCTATTAGCCATTACTCCCAAATTTGCGGTTTTATATTTCTCATTTTAAAATCTTCAGTGATACCGTGGGTCCTTTTAAGCAGTAAACAGCTAACTTTCTCTTGCTCACTTGCAGGCTAGGTGGGAAATAAGGCAGCAATGTGGACAGTAGCTTGACATTTTAAAATGTCAGGGGGAGGAGGAAGCGAGACTAAAACTTGATGTCCTCATGCCTACAATAACTCAACTGCTTATTGAAATATTCTTTTCCTCAGCCTTGAGCTCTGTATGTGTCAATCCAGCTGAATATAATTGGGGCTGTTTACTTTGACAGACAGTCAAAATTCAAGAAAAACACGGAAGGAAACACTCAGCCCCCAGTCTGCAGTGTACTGCTGTGTACCCTCCTTGCGTGCATTGTATCACCTCCTCCTTCTCTTCTCCCCACGCTCCTCCACCTCTGCACAACCAGGCTAGCTGTTTACATTCATTCTCAACATTAAACTGTGCATTAAAAAAACACATTTCCTTCCTAAAGCTATTCATCACCTCCCAGGACCTTTGATGACATCCCCTTCCTTTGATTCCAAATCATGTTTCCAGTATGACAGAATGATTTCTTTTCTTTTTTTCCCTATCGTTACAAAAAGACCAACCTCTCTTGTTAGGATTTCTTTTGAAGTATCCGGGTTGAAAAGAGCTGAGCTGTGGGATAGAAAAGTATTGCAAAAACACGACGTTTAAAAAAATTGATAATAAGACCTAGGTAAAAAAAAAGAAAAGTTACTGTGCAATGCATATAATTTCACCTAAACATTACAGGCTGTCCTTTTGTTTGAATTTTCTCGGCGATGAAGGAAAACAGATTGAGTGCTCATTTTGGTAAAAATACTACATTTTGGGAATATTATCAATTCTATTGGGACACCTTGTGGCATGTTTCTATCCTTTAAATAGGATTGGTTTTGGCTTAGTGTACTTGTACTGCTTTGGTTCTGCTTTAATTCACAGACATTTGTGTTTCTCTGCTCTCACTGTTGGTACCATACTTGGTGAATAACAGCTTGCTTGGTTTACATTATGAAAATAAGAAAGGAAATGAAAATGCAGATATCTTCAAGCAAAGATGCCTAAATTACAGCAAATCTTTCTGTTGTTCTTATGTTTGCTAAATATAAGGCGTAGTCAAATCCCAGAAGCTGACATGACAAACATCTGCGGTATGGAAAGTGGCAATTTGAATTCTCAAATCCGTGACATAGCTGTGCCTGTTAAACGTGGACTAGATAAAGTTGAACCCAAGCAGAGGTTGTTTCCATGTTTGCATTTGAGGTTCTCTTTCATTCTAATGCATGCTTTCATGTAGCTGAGAACCTACAGCCAGGCTGTGCTATGTTATTGTGGAGGGAGAAGGAAGGAGTCTCCAAAGGGCAACTGCCATCAGTGCCCCAGCATCGGTAGTCCGAAGACTTGGTGGAGAGGTGAAGGAGGAGGATAAAGCAGGGGCCTAAAAGCAATCCAGAGCCTCAACTGGCACAAATCAGCAGTAAAAATCTAGGATACAGTACTCGTTTGTACTGACAATGGGCCTTTATATTTAATTCTCAGTTGCTTATTATGGAGGTGCGTTTAAAAAGTTGCTCCTGTTCATTTAGATTCAGCTTGCAGCTTGTTGTGTATACCAAGGACCTTGCCATGGGAGAGGGCATCACACAAATAACAAGAAGAGTACTTGTTCTCCTCTCATCTGAAGACCTAGTGTAGCAATTACTATCTAAAATTATTATTTAAAGGATTTGTCATAAACCCTTTCACATAGCAGGAGCACTTTGAAATACTAAATGCAATTTTCCTTGTAGCCAGGGCAAGGGCTGGGGAGACACGGAGTCACTTGAAAGCACATGGCTGCAATTTCTGGTAGGAAGCTCATTTGTCAACAAAAGAGGTGCACGGCTGCAGCGATGGGGCGGTTGTCGTGTGTGCTGTGGTTCACTTCAAGGGTTCTCCTGGAGGCAAGATGCGCTTCTGACATAAAGTGGTGGAGGAATGTAGCTCTGTTCCATCTCTGTCAGAGGGCATGACGACTGTCCAAGGGAAAGGGCAGGTGCCACCATACTGACGTTGTGCCACATCCTTGCGGCAACGTGCGGTGGGCTGGCTGGCACAGCTCCCACACCCCGGCTGCTGGGGAGCTTCTGCGCTGTCAGTGCGGGCATGGCTTGCTGAAGGCTTTCCGTGCTGCAGTCCGTTGCATCATGTAGACACACGTAGTGTGCTGGTTGTCTGAGCAGCTGCTAAAATTAAACATGTAAGTGTAAATTGATATTTACAGCCTCCTTTTCTCATGGCGGTCAGTGTGGGGAGGTGGGAGGCTGAGACCTGATCTGCACAGGGGCTGTCTGTGGTATCCTTTATACTGGTTTGTGAGAAGAACAAAGTGAAATTGGTGGTTTCATTGGTGTAAAATTCATGGGAAGCTAGTGCCAGGCTTTGAATATTTTCAAAGTTTTCCTTTTTTTTAAAGTTGACCTTGGTTTTGAGTTTCTGACCTTCAGAAGAGAAAAAGAGCATCTGAACAGATATTTTTCTTGCAACAAAAATGGCAACAGCAATATTAACCCTGGCCTCTGATCAAGCCAGAGAAATTTCAGCCCAAAAGGGGAACATTTGTGAGTCACTGACTTGGCACGAAAGTGCAACCCTTGCATGTGATCTCGTACGTGTAGCTGTAACCGTTGAAACAAGGGCTAATGTGCGCTTACAAAGAAACCTCAAAATGACAAAGCATAATGTGAGAAGTGTAGGGGGTAGAAAAGTAGCCAAGTGAGTAAATACTACAGGGTTTCAAGAAATCCATTACAGCATGAAACTAAAATAATAGTACTTGCCAACCTCCTGAGATGAAGCTGCTCTAGACAGTTAACATCGGCAGCAAAAATCTAGGATGCAAAAGCAAACATGTATTAAGCTGGTTTTATCTAGGGTCATCTTTTTGATCTAATAGCACATAGATGGGTGTGCCATTCCTAGACTCTGTCACGGAGGGGCAAACCATCTGAAATAAACAGTCCGGCTTCTATTAATGTTAATCAGAGTAACTTTTGTTGTACCTGGTTATCTTCCACCAGTGTACAGTCGAGCATTTGGTCTGTCACGGACATACGTGGCAGTGCTGGAGAACAGCTGTTTGGGTGCATAGGGTTGAGAGTTAGACAAGTAAGAGGTGAGGGCAACAGGCAAGAACAAGCTTCCATTTCTGTGGAAGAGAGTGAATTTTTGGTATGTGTTAAGTTTGCTATGGAGAGTGAGCTTTTCAAGCCACTCTTTGTTCTCATCTCAAGAGAAACATATGCAGTTCCAGCTGTGAAAATTACCATGTGGTAAACTAGTCTGAAATTACTTTGCTGCTTCATTTCGTAGTCATAATTTTGGAAGCATGTCACAGCAAAGGCCTTCATCCAGGACTAAGTTCAAGTCAAGTTTGGAGTTTTGACATTGAAGGCCGTTGGGAAATCCCCAAGCGTTTAAGAATGCCCATGAAGAATTTAACAGATGAAAAATGTATTTTATGTTAAACACCTCATTCAAAAGGTAAACAAAGAGGAGGAGGGAGGGAACAGTTGTTTTGTACCAGCAAAATAATTTAGTCACTTGATCTTTTGGATTGTCTTCTTACCTTTGCAGAGTAATGTGAGGATCTTAAAGAAAAGGTAGAGGTGGGAATGCACCTGCAGGCATGCAGATGCGTCTGGCTGTGCATTATGGAAATGATGCTACGTACATGAGTTTACTCAGAGCTCCTCATGCTCTACCTCCTCATCTTCCTGGTGGTTTAGTTGCATGTGTGGAGAAACACTTTGTGAGCTGCTTGAGGTTTCCGATCTTGATTATGACCCTTACACCCCTTGCTCAGAAATGTCAGGAGAGTGTTCATGGGCCTGAATTGATTACTGTGGGGCCAAGGTTAAGCACCGGGCTATTGCCCAACCCTTAACCAATTGTCTGTTGCTGTTCAGCAAAACATAAACAAGTGTTTCATTCTCATTGAAGTTGATGAGGTTTAAGCACAATGCCAAAGGGCAGTCACATAGACTCTGGCAGAACTGGAGTGGATTTTCAGAGAAGCAGTGGATGTGAAAACCTTTGCAGGGTCCTTCTGTCTCCCAAGGCTGCCTCTGTTCACCTCCAGCTTGACTGTGTGAGGCTGGCACATGTCAGAGTGCAGCTTTTCCAGCTGTGACAGCACTGCAACTACCACTGTTGCTGTAAAACATCCAGTCCCTTTCTCTAATGCCCTCTAATCCCAAACACTTGAAAGTATACAGGAAACTTATGCTAAATCAATACCTTATGAATAAGGAGCATTTTGTACAGAGCTGATGATAGAAATGAGTGTTTGGCTCTTGTATTGAACAAAGTGTACTTGTGCAGCAGTTTCGTCTCTGAATGGCATTTTTAGCTGCAGCTACTAGAAACATAAATGGCAAAAACCCCACGCTCTGTTGGGAAGGCTGTGTTGAAAATAAAACTTGTCTTGTATTCACATACCAAGTAATAATGATGATAAAAAAACCTGTTCAGAAATTGCTACTACTTGAATTAGGCCTGTCTTCATCTCGTTAAAATAAATGTATTTATTAAGTATGCATTTCTTTATCTCTTATATAATGAGAAGAACAGGGTCATATCACAGATCTGCAGTGTCTTGTGTGCTCTACAGATTCATTGTGACAGTCACCAGACAAAAAGTGATTTATACTGTGTCTTGTAATGGGTGGAATAATTAACAGTGGTGGCATCCATCACTTCTACAACATGCTTATCTCAGAATTTTTCCTTTGATTCAAGAGAAAAGCAGGAACGAAGCACAGGAACAGAACAATAGAAGTCAGTTACACTCTTGACCCTGTAACTTGGTGTGCCCAATTTGGACACCTGATGAATCAATCTACAGCTTGAATTGTTGCTTAATAATGTGGACACAGTCTGGTTTCAGTTTGTCAGAAATTAATTTGGCAAGGGTAAGAACAAGGGAAGAATAAATCCCACAACTGTCTGGAATTTGAAGCCTATTGAACGAGTTTCAATTTTGTTTTCTGCTGAGACACTTTGTTCACTGGGAGCGCGTAACAGCAAAAGATTTTGGAAAAGTTTCCTGTCATTGTAAGGCATTTGATCCTGGATTTGGAGGAAGAGATGGTATCTTAACAAAACAGCACATGAGTGAATCGTTGCTCAGCTCTGGTGTAATATTTCTGATTTCCAACACCTGTTCTCTTCTTCAAAATGTTTTAAAAGTGTTTGCAAATTAAGTAACCCAGGGAAAATATTTTGTTCACTTTTATTAAAATTGCACATTCACTGGTATGATTTGGGGGTTATTTTCATTATAATCTGAGCAGAACCAAAATTCCTTTCAAACAAAAATCTTTCTGGCTGCTATAATAGCTGACACTCAGATGGAAAATTGTTAGAGTTCTGTTGACCTTGAAAAATAGCCTTTAATTAAAGAGGGATAGTTGTAGTGAAATACAAAGCAGCTTAATGAAATATAATTTTTTTGTGGTGGGTTGGCCCTGGTTGGCAGCCAGGTACCCGCCAAAGCCCCTCTGTCACTCCCCTCCTCAGCTGGATGGGGGAGAGAGAGGCTCGTGGGTCAAGACAGGG
Source organism: Eurypyga helias (assembly GCF_000690775.1). Classification (NCBI taxonomy): domain Eukaryota; kingdom Metazoa; phylum Chordata; class Aves; order Eurypygiformes; family Eurypygidae; genus Eurypyga; species Eurypyga helias. The sequence continues at coordinate 29,088 of NW_010254741.1, read as the reverse complement.
AGAGATCACTCACCAGTTACCGTCATGGGCAAAACAGACTCGACTTGTGGAAAATAATTTTAATACAAAGCAGCTTAATGAAATATAATTTTTTTGTGGTGGGTTGGCCCTGGTTGGCAGCCAGGTACCCGCCAAAGCCCCTCTGTCACTCCCCTCCTCAGCTGGATGGGGGAGAGAGAGGCTCGTGGGTCAAGACAGGGAGAGATCACTCACCAGTTACCGTCATGGGCAAAACAGACTCGACTTGTGGAAAATAATTTTAATTTGTTACCATTCAAATCAGAGTAGGATAATGAGGAACAAAACCAGGTCTTAAAAACCCCTTCCCCCCCCCCACTCTTTTCTTCCTGTGCTCAGCTTCAGTCCCCGTTTCTCTGTGTCCTCCCTGAGCAGGGCAGGGGGACGGGGAATAGGGGTTGCGGTCAGTCCATCACAAGTTGTCTCTGCCGGACCCTCTTCCTCAGGGGAGGATCTTCACACTCTGCCCCTGCTCAAGCCTGACAACCCTCCCACTGGAAATAGTCCTCCACCAACTTTTCCACCACGAGTCCTCTGCATGAGCTGCAGTTATTCATCCCACGGGGTGCTGTCCTTCAGAAGCAGCCTGCTCCAGTGTGGGACCCTCTGGGGTCACAAGTCCTGCCAGAAAACCTGCTCCAGCCTGGGTTTCTCTCTCTATGAGGAACCTGTTCCAGCGTGGGCTGCCCACGGGGTCACAGCCTTTTTCCGGCATCCCCCTGCTCTGGCATGGGGTCCTCCCCAGGCTTCAGGCAGGTCTCTGCTCCCCTGACCTTGGTGTCTGCAGAGCTGTTTCTCTCATGTCATCTCACTCCTCTCCTCTCCTCTGGCTGCAATTGCCCAGGTTTGGGGTTTTTCCCCCTCCCCTTAAATACGTTATCCCAGCTACCACCATGGATGGGCTCCGCCACGGCCAGTGGTGGTTCTGTCTTGGAGCCGGCTGGCTTTGGTTCTGTTGGACGTGGGGGAAGCTTCCAGCAGCTCCCCACAGAAGCCACCCCTGCTACGAAAACCTTGCCACATGTAGCCAATACGGGGTCATTGAAATTCGAAGCACTCTGAGTTCTGGCATCAGTGCAGAAAGCAATTTAATATAAATATGTACATAATGTCTGTCACTGCTCCCATGCCGTGTTGGTTGTATTCTTAGAGCACATGCATCTTTCAGTGAACTTGCTGACTGCTAAATAATGATGACATTTATTGAGTTCCTTTAACAGCAGACACATAATCATCTGTTCAAAATAATTATGTAAGATTCGAGTTAATCTGAAGAAAGTCATATAGCTTTTTAGCCTATAATTAACATACATACTTGCCAGCTCTGCGTTTTCACATAGAAATAGGAGCAGTTGTGTATTTTATTACGTTTTTTCTTTGGTGGGAGTCTGCATTCCAAACGCTACAGAAAACTGTGAAGGATTTACACACTTGGTGCTGTAAAACAGAGCTTGAGAAAACATATTGAGTTTCTATGCAAGGGCCTGTTTCAGCAACAAAGCTTCCACTGCATCCACCTAAATATTGCTTAAATAACTTGTACATTCCCTGAGGATGCAACTGCTTCTTGTTTTAGTGGATATGAGTCATCATCTCTTACAGAGGTGCTTATGATCAGTACATTAGAATAGGTGCAATCCAAACTAGTTAGGAATGAGTCTTTGTCCCACACTAGTGGTTGTCCCCGGATGATAAAACTATATCACAGCTGGTTGCAAGTAGCAGTACTCCCTTACCGAGGCTGATAGATGTTTCTGCATGAAGATCTGAGCCTGCCAAAACTTAAACTTTCAGGATTTCAGCTCTGCTGCTCACCCTATTCAACTTATGGCTTTGAACAAGTTATTAAATTTAGAGTGTGTGCTTTTCCCCCCCAACAATAGCTCAGGTGTACATACTGTTTGTGCAGAGTGTAGGATAACTGGTGAATTCATGCTTCCAATATTCTGTAAGTAGAAGGACAGAAGCAAAAATAATAGTTGCTACCTCCTGGGGCTGTAACTCCTAATTCTTTCTGCACTTGGCTTTGGCAAAAACTTTTCACGTGTTTGGGTAAGTTATCATGTATTCTCAGAGGGTGTTTTAGCTGGGAATATGGAGGTGATTGCAAGAAAGCCCCTGCCCCAGCAAATAACTCTTATATAATTGGTAATATGCCAGCAGGACAGCATTCAACTAGCTTGGATTCACACCAGTCCCAAGAAATGGAAGCTGGGGAAGAATAGTGGTCATACACTGCTGTAAAGTGTTACAGTATTTGTTCTGTGTCCAAACACATTTAAGGCATATCATACCAAATTCAGGACTCTCCTGAAATCAGAAACATGGTGATGGATGTTGTATCAGTCACCTGGGAGTGTGTGGAGGATTCACAGAATCACAGAATGGTTTGGGTTGGAAGGGTCCTTAAAGATCTAGCTCCAACCCCCCTGCCATGGGCAGGGACACCTTCCACTAGACTAAAGCCTCATCCAGCCTGTCTTTGATGGCAGACAGGGATGGGGCACCCACAGCTTCTCTGGACAACCTGTTCCAGTGCCTCACCACCATCTCTGTGAAGAATTTCTTCCTGATATCCAACCTAAATCTGTCCTCTGTTAGTTTAAACCCATTACCCCTTGTCCTGTCACTCCCTGCCCTTGTAAAAAGTCTCCCCACAGCTTCCTTGTAGCCACTTCAGGTACTGGAAGGTGCTATAAGGTCTCCCCGGAGCCTTCTCTTCTCCAGGCTGAACAAGCCCAACTCTCTCAGCCTGTCCCCATAGCAGAGGGGCTCCAGCCCTCTGAGCATCTTTATGGCCTCCTCTGGACGTTTTCCAACGGGTCCATGTCTTTCTTATGTTGAGGTCCCCAGAGATGGTTTGGTGCAGAGCTTCCAGTTTTGGCCTGTCACTTTGGGTTCAGAAATGAAGGCTACCGTGCTGCAAAGCACCTGATCTTGGGGTGCCCCAGCTTCTCAGGTGGTAACACAAACCCCAGGCCTGTACACTGTGGTAAACAACAGCAAGTAGTGTATTCCTCGTGGTGTCTGTGATATTAGCACTCTTGTTAGAAAGGCAGCTCTAGTCACGTACTTCCATATTAGCTATTTTCTTCCTAGGGAATAAAAAGCTCTGGGTGAGAACCATATGATTCAAGCCTTCACAGAAGTTTTTCACCACAACAGGAGCAAAAATTTGCTGGAGAGTCCTCCTGGTGTCAAATCTGTGCAGACAGTGTCTGGCATCATTTTATTAGCAGACTAGATATGCTGTTAAAAATTATATCTATTATATCCATCCCAGAGGTGTTCATTGAGAAGAGAGTAATGGAGCTCAGCTGACAAAAGGTATTTGTCCATTCGGACATGCTGAAGGGCCTTGAGATAAGAAATAATACTCACATAAGCAGTTCCTGAGTTAAAATATTAATTTATAGGAAATACTTTAAAAATAGGTCTTTAGAGGAGATTTTATATGGCTCAGGTTTCTCATTTTTAGAAGCTTTAGAGCTTACCTCACCTGGTAAGAGTTTGCAAATCCAATCCCAATGATTTGTGTGCCCACATTCACATTTTTCTAGGCATAATAACTTACTGAGCAAGGAGAATGTTTTTGCTCAGGACAGAGCCACGCTATGTTTTTTGCGCTTAGCTCAGGGAGCTGTTTCCTCTGGCAGTTTCACTGGACAAATCTTTGCCCTGATGGAGGCTCGTTTACCTTCCCGGAATGGCGCAGTGAGGATGGATGGGCATGACTGCAGAATCCTACCCTGTTTGTTTACTCCCTGAAAGACCCCCTGAGCAACTGGGTTGCAGGCAATTCTCTGGCAGACCGAGCTGTCATTTTAAAAATTACTTATAGGCACAGGGAGTACAAAACAATACAGAAACAACCCTACTTTCCTCTTTGGAGGCACCCTGCTTCCCTGATGCTGTATGCCACACTCCACACACTGTCTGTGTAAGGGGCTGTTCTTTGTTCTGGCAGGGGTAGAGTTTATAACTCTCCTTTTCCAGCAACTTAGCAGCTGGATTTTGGTTTACATACTAGCTTGTATTTCTTAGGATGTTTCTATATGTTGTCATAATTCATTTATAAGGGGCAATATTGGGTTCTTTGCTAACATCTGGCCTTATCCCCTGTGTTTCTGCCTGCCTTTACTGTTACAATTCTACCAAAGAGCACTCTCTTGATCTGTCAGGGTTTATTCTTTATGTACCATATTGCCTGCTGCTCTTTCCATCTACATTACCCAGTAGATATGTAGAGGATGGTACTCTGAGGGGTGGAGGAGGAGGTGTGGGGGTTATTTTGCTCTTCTAGTTTGCTAGAAACACACAAGAACTATGAAGGCTATTGTGCTTCTGTTGAGCTCATTCTGTAGCTGGTGTAGGGCTTGCCACTCCTCTAAGTAAGCTCAGAGATCGCATATACTCTAGCTACTAAAAAACCCTGGTCAGCAGTGTACAGGAGGGGAACGTCTTGGTTTGCCCTTTATCTGTTTTTTTGATTATTTCCTGTTACCTTCAGGAAGTCATCTGGTTCAAATAATAGAAAAGATATGAGGAGAAATCACCCCTTTTCAAGAACTGCTTTTATATTAGTGGAGCTTTAGACATTTAGATTTTTGTCTTTTCAGTGTAGAAGCACAAAGACCCATTTGTGCCTGCTTGCTTCAAATTGCACATTAAGAGTGCTTTTAAAACTGTGTTTAAAAATGCTGTTTATAAGAAAATGCAAGAAAACGAGACTGTGTAAAAATGGACTTAACGCAATTGTCAGGAACGAACTGTAGAGGGCTTGGAGACGTGCATGGTAGCAGGTATCTACTGATCTTGGTTTTGGGAACATCTGATGTTAAACTTGATTGCACAAAATGAAAGAGAGCCATCCCAAATCTCGGCAGGGTCCCTCTGTCCCTAGGGTTACTTTTGTATTAATTTCATTTACAGGAATTGAGAATGGTTTCCTTGAAGGTGAGCTGTGAAATTAAAGGCTTCTCCTTGCTCTGACGCAGTAAGAGGCCGAAGCTTGTAGGGATTCAGTGAAGCACTCAGTGAAGTCCAATTTCTATGCTCTGCTCCTGATGAAAGTGCTATTGCATTTGGTGAGACATTCCCAAGTAATATCTATGGTTTACTCACTGTTATTTGCTATTGTCTGGGCAGAGCGTACTTATGTCCCCAACCTGCAGGAAGTATGAAATTTGCCTCTGGCCCTTTAGATTTTATATTAACCTATTTTTCAGTCTTTACTGAAGAAAATTCTTGCTGCTCTCTCCTCAGTGCCGGCAGCAGCAGCAAGTCTGGTTCTGACATCTTGCAGCCTCCCCATCATCACTTCTCTGATTACTGCGGGATTTTTTTGCTCTTCACCTTGCAGCTCCAGCAGAGACTCCCTGTCAGTCCTAACAACCTGTCCATAACGTGCAAGAAGTTGTTATTCTCCACAGTGCCCCATGCCATGTTGTGGGGTATGTCTGTCTTCTAGTTGTGTGCACAGAGGTAATGTTTTCTGTCTTCCAGCAAGGTATGGTGTCCCAGGTGCATGCAGGACTAAATCCTAAACCTGATTTTCTTGGGAATAAGACTTTGAAGCCCTGGTCTGGCCAAGCAGATCAGGGAGGCCAGGCCTGGAGATGTGGGTGTTGGTAGCTGGAGCAGCTCACCAGAGCTGCTGCTCATTCACAGTGACACAAATCTTCTTACCTTCAGACGATCCTACCTTACCGTGGAAGCAGCTTTGCCTACCTAGAGCTGTCACAAAGCTTTCTGCGGCTGGGCAGGGGTGAGGAGAAGGAGAAATGAGGAGCAGCAGCAGGTTTTGGCAGTAGCTGAAGAAGGCCAGTAGCTGAAGGTTTGCTTGCACAGCCCAGCAAGTCTAGTTCCATCTCTGAAGTGAAAATGCATGATAAAATCCCAGGCAGGGAGCACTTCACACAGCCTCAGATTCAGGGAGGCAAGGCAAAGAGAAAGAGAAGGGCGTGTTTTCTTCGTTGTCTTTATGAGTGATCTCACCCAATGTCATCCACCCATGGGGTTATTCCAGACGTCTTTCTCAATTTTTAATTATTTCCATTTCCCCAGATGTTCTCTGAAATTGTGTGAGCAAGGAGACAGACATGGACAGACATAGGCCTGCAAGAACATGATGACTGAATACTGCAGTCTCAGAAGCAGCCGTCCACAGTGGAACTATTTCCACAGATACCAGCCATTGGCCTACACATGTTCTGGCCCCTGCCTTACTTAGACAGAATACTTTGTTATTTGCCACAAGGAATAGAGGCTTTTGAACCCAGATGTAATGCTTTCTGAAATGAGCTCTTGCATGCAAGGGCAGGCCAGGAAAGGCTGCTGCGCTCTGGTTCTGATCTGCAGGAGTCCTAGGCTGCGAGTGGCTCTGTTTTGCCATTTGCATTATGGTCCCTTCAGGTGCTTTTTATCCTGTGAGTGTATTTTAATTACCTTGCATTGACCATTGGCCATCTCTGTAGTTACAGAACTACTGAAGTGATCTCTCATTATGCAATTTGGTGTATGCATAATTACGAAATTATAGTGTGTAATCTATTCATTTTGACACAGGCCTGTGATAAAATCCACAGCTGATGCTTTGTCTAGGAAACCCTTTTTTTAGCTTTAAAGGTTGAGTGGGAGGTGGGGGGCTGCGTTTGCCTGGTGAGAGCACAGGTCACATCCGTGCTGAGGCACTGGAGGCCAGAGTGGATGGCTCCGGAGCAGACAGTGTGGGTGGCACACAGACTGCGGCAGTGAGGGCCTGCAGGATGGGCACAGCCTGTGTGTACCCTTGCCACGCGTGGGCACCCTGCACTCGGCTCAGTTCCTGCCTGATCCTCCCAGCACTGGTGCATCTTCTGTGTGAGCAGCACCAGTGCCCACACACTCTGTCCCAGATGTGAAGAGGATTGGGAACAGCTCTGCTATCCCATGCAATCAGAGAATTTATCTGTGTTAAAAATAGCCCAGGTAAATATTACTCCAGCGGTGGTTTTGCACTTCCTGGTCAAATGGCAGCAGCATTGCCTTCCACGCTCCTGGTTTCTGCCCCACCAAGACTGGGCAGGACAGGGAGGAAGGTACAGCATCAGTCAGTGGTCGCTGCATTTTTGTAGAAATGAGTATGGTTTATCTCAGATCTGACGTATCTTCCCACACTTGAGTCTTAATGCAGTTTTAGCAAGTAGGTTGCTGTAGATTTCGTTACAGAAGCCAGACTGTTACTGCATTCGGGTTTTGACAGGGGAATGGAAACTTGAATCATCTTTTCAGTGAAACAAAGAAAGCTGATAAAGTGTGTCGTGTGAATAGAATGTTAATGTTATTATAGGGCAAATACTTGAAGGATTGAGATGTTCTATTGAGAGCAGATCTGATCACAGGCCTTTAAGTGAATACAGTGCTTTTCAAGTCCCATCTTACTTCAATTTAGAAGTAATTAAGTGACTTTCACATTTAAATGTGAATTATTTTGTGGTGATTCAGATTTTCATGCAGACAGGGTATGAAAGTATCCTGTTTTTTATTGTATCTACATTTTGCCAGAAATTTATAACAAAATTGAAATGTTGCATTTTATAGAAGCTTCAGGTATTACACAAAAACTCTTTACAACTGGGATTGTTTTAGCTCCTAACATTAGCAGCTATGTTTTAGCCCAGCCTTATACAATTACACATGATTAAAAGAGTTAATTTTTAAAAATACATATTTAATTGAAAAGAAAACCTATAAAAAACTTTTAAATGAAACATTTATTTTTGGTTTGTGAAATGCTTCCTTATCAACATGGACCTGCCCGTGGAAATGCCAGGGTGTTGGCAAAAGTGCGTGCATTACAGGAGCAGCCAGGAGGCTGATTGTTCAGGCAGTCAGCTCAGGGAGACTGAAGTTCTCATCTCCAATTAGCTATTTGTCCTTTCTGCAGACCAGAGCTGCTTCTATTCTGGGGTCTCCTATTCTGACGTTTAGTCAGTGTGTTGAGAAAGAAAGATCAGGATTTATGTATAGATTAGAAGCAGTTTGGAAAAAAAAACTGTTTCCTCCTCCTTTCCTGACAGACTGAATTACTGTTTTCTGATTATTCCTAAATCATTGCAATTGTAAAGAAGGGAAAAGGGACATGGGTTATGTTTGACCCAACCTCTCAGTCTCTGCTTGCATGCTGTACACACACCAGCCCTTAGGGTATCCCTGGGTGTCCCAGCCTAAATCGTTTCAAGGTCTGAGAATCATTCAATTTAATGCTGTTGTCACAGGTGATTAACATCACGAGCATCTTCCCATTGCAGGGTTTCATTATCCTCTCTCAGCAGTGGAAGGGGAATTGCCTCGTGCCACCCCTGCTCTGGGTCGGGTGCGTCTTTGGGTGCTCTGCTGGGCTGAGCTGACTGCTTCCCGCACCGCACGGAGATGTGTGGGAAGGGACAACTGCCTTCTGCTGCGAATTGCAGCATTGCCCTGGGAACCCATACAGGAGTCCGTTGTGTGTGTCGCTAGCTTGTGCGTACAGTAGCGCAGGGCAGGTATGTTATATTCCATGGAAAATGAATTAGCAAGCCCCTCACTGGTGTTGGACGGCAACAAGACACAGATTTTGTTGGAGTCCAGAAATCTTGGTAAACACAGCTCTCACGTTTTCAGAGCAGACCTTGCCCTCTCTTCAACACTTGGAGTGAATATTTAAAAATGTGAAGTAACCAATTAATTAGGAAGAAGACTCCTCTATGACTGGATATTTCTTTTCTTGCAGCATAGTTCTCCCTAGTCTTCGGCACTATTTTGTTGTCTTTAATACCTCTTGATTGCATCTTGTTATCATCTTGTCTTGATTGGCTTTGTGGCTTGTTACACAAAAAGGGTGCTAATCTTTGTTAATTAGTTCCTTATTAGAGTCAATTGAAATTTGTAGCACAAGAAGCAAGCTGTATTTCTGATGATAAATAATTGGCTGCCAAGGAATCCTTAGCGTGAAATCATGTCAGTATGAGTGATGATACTTTAATATTTTATGTGGGTTTGTATGTGTTTACTACAGTACTTCTTGGTTCTTCCAGCTGCTGTTCCCAAGACTGCTTTTTTTGTCTTGTAGTTGGGCTACTAGTTTGAACATATCTTACCCTTCCAACATACGTTTTTCCATATTATGTTCTCTGATTTCATTACTTTGCTGCTAGAGAGCTGTTTTGTTCAGAAAATTGTCTTATGTAAATGGCAGGAAGTACTTTTATTGCTTTTCACACTTGTCTTTATTCTGCACTGGTTTTTGCTGTGTCATAGGATTGGATATGATAAAGGTCTTCGGAGAATTAACACCTGAAATGTTTTCTGGACAAGTGGAAATGGGAATAAGCGTAAGGTTGCAGCACTACTTTAGATCAGTGGTGATGCTCCCAGATTTCACTAAAAATCCAAGTCATAGCTCTGTGCCTGGTCCCACTGGCGATGACCAAGGTCCCGTGTTGTGGTGTCACTTAGAGCTTCCCAGAGGTGCTGCTCCTGGCTCAGGAGGGAGAACCCGTGGGAATGGCGTCTAAGGAGTAAGCCCCCTCTGTGCTGGCTCAGCTCTGGGACATACCCTGGGAGATGAGGCTGAACCCAAACTGAGCCTTTTGCCTGCCTCTCAGGTAGCAACCCAAACCTTTGGAGACTGAGCATTTTGAGACCTGTGTTCTCACCCTGCTCTGCTGCAGCTCCGATGCCTTGACCTGCCTAGTGTTCCTTTCTTCTGTGTAAAATGGGACATAGACACCCTTGGGACTGAACTGTAGAGAGGTTGAGTCTCAGGTTTTTTGGCCCGTGCCAAAAAGAAGAATCATCTCAGGCCGGAGTGGGCATCTCTGCAGCAGGGCTTCACTGACCTGGAATGTTTGTGTAGAGACAGGCAACTATTGGTGTGCGCTTGTTAAACCACGCAGCAGGAACAAACAGAGGGGGAGAATGTATGTCTAACCTCTAACAGTTTATTTGTAGCCCAAATACATGTAGTTTTGATAACATAGAGGGCTTGGTGAGAGGCCAAGTGTCCCTGCTGCCATGCCATGGTCAGCAGGGTTTTGTGGAAGCATGGGATTTCCCTGATGGAACCAGGCAGAGCCTCTTGCAGTGCTCTGCCTTGCCATAGTGCATTCATTTCAGTAGGACTTCTCATAATTACTGTTTTGCAGAAGGATTGGGAACATTCTTGATTTGGGTATCCTCATCTAGGAGACACTCGTATCTTGGCGGGAGCTTTGATTTTACATGTTTCTTTTCCAAGGAGAAGCAGAGAGCGCCTGGTATGGGTAGTCTTATATAGCAAGGGTGGTTTGTAGCATGAAGGAGTGGGGCAAAAAACCTGAAAAAAAAGAGCGAAGTGTCAGTTGAGCTATACTTGGCTAAGAAATCTTTGGGTTATATGTTCCTCTCAAGTACTGTAATGCTTTGCATATCATTAACATACATTTTGCAGAGCAGAGCAGAAAAGTCAGTCAATTATTTTAGTCCCAATAATAAATTTTGAAGTAGTTTGGCTAGCTTACTGCTTGTTTTCTATTTCCTTACATTATGGATGGAGCCCAGAGATCCCCTTCCAAATATATACTTTATGATTTGCTTTTTATTGTCCAGCAATACATTAATTTTATAAAACTACCAGAAAACTTTCTCTGTTCAAATAACACCCATAGAAAAATTATTATTGTGACTCTCCCCAGAATCACATTTATTTTGAAGATTGCTTTGAAATGGTGGAGGGGCTTTCTGGAGCAGGTTAACTCTATGAAGTTATATAGCTGGAGTTTTTTAATGTTGCAGAAAGGTCAGATCTCTCTCTTTCTAAAATCCTATGGGACTTTTAGCTTCAAGGGGCTGCAGCTTCAGTTCTGCATATTGGCTACTAGCTGCCTGTTCTCCAAACAGTAGGATTTATCTAAGTAAATAAATGAAATTCAAAGATGTGCCTGTTGTGCTTGGTATCTACTGGGTGTGCTTGCTTCAGTACAGTTGCTGCCGTATTCCCATGCCACGCCGATCTCTACTCACGTAGCCAGCGTGTACCCACATCAGGGGGGACACGTACGCGTCAGATGCTGACTCCCCTCCGCAGGCAAGTGTGGCGGCAGCAGTACAGGCTGTGCTACAGCTTTGCAATTAGGTCATATCACAAAACATTTTTAAAAGCATCCGCTCTACCTGCAACTGATATTGATCATATTGTGTACATATCTGCAGAGCCTTGTGGTACAAAATCCATCCAAACTTTAATCATAAAATTACATCCTTTCACTGCACAGTACATAACCTGGTTTGTACCAGTTTATCAGTGTTTCAGCTTGCCTTTCTGTCTCTAATCTCTCCAGTATACTGTGTGAGCCATGGTCTGATCATGAAGCTTTACACGACAGTTTGTAAGTTTTACCATTTCTTTTAAGCAATATGATTTCACAACAAACCCTTTTTAAAAAAATAGTAGTACAAGAAATCAAAGGCTTATGAACAGGGTAACCTCTGGGCACTCTGTTTTGCTGTGTGGTGGTCAGGACTCATCTGCAAAATAATGCTGTGTTATTTCTCAAGGATATATATCAAAGTCTAAAATAGCTTCGGTATTTGAATTACTGAAGAATCACATTACATATTGAAACTGTTTTTTGCTTTTGAGGTGCTTCATACAGAGTGATGCAGATTTAAATAGTGCATAAGGTATTTTGACAATGCAATATTTTTTAAGACATAAACGGAATGTTTGTGAGTTATGAGCTTTATCCTCAGTAGTCAGAATAATGCATTTATTCCCATTAGTGCAAAAAGAACTCATAAATCAGAGTGGCAAGATACAATGCCCATGAATGCTGGCATGTATGCAGATGCCTGTTCTCTTCCTACTCTCAACTGAATAGTTGTATTTAGTTGATTATTTTAAACCTTACTGGTGAAAATCAGCGTAGCTCCCATTACAGTCTAGTGAGATAAGCTGCTTAGCTCCAGCTGACTCTAGTCCATAGTGATAAATACGTCAGGATTCCTATGGTCTTGATTTTTGTATTAATAGGACAATTTTTGGCAATTTCTCTAAGATTATTTAAGTAATTCAAGTCGAAAGTCCCTAATTGACTAAAGATGCAACCTGGTGTGGTCATACTGACTCTTTCCAGGTCCAGGTTTGAATATTCCAATTCCATGTGCTCAAGCGAGTGCTGTCGCTGCTAGAGCACAGAATTTCAAATAAATGAAAAAAAAAGGAAAATTGGCATGGGTAGCCAGTATCTTGGAGAAATGTATACCTGTGCTTTTTAAGCGCTTCTTTGAAGATGTCTGTGAGACACCTTTGGTAACCTGGTTTTCAAGTGAGCTGAACCTCTGGCACTGAGCTGCTTCAGCCAAACATGGAAAATGCTGTGGAGGCAAACCAGGCAGTGGCTGGAACAGGGTGTCACCTCCCTTCTCTGCGTGTTGTTCTTTTGCTGGTTGTTGCTGCAGGAGTGTAACTTGCTGCAGTGTTTAACTGAAAATGTGACTGAAAGATCCTCTTAATCCAGGAGTAACTGCTAATTAGTAGATGAACTTGTAGAATGGGCAGACAGCTGGTCCTCTCTATCCCTTCTGAGTCTCTTCTCTGTGCTGGACATGGAAGTATGTGCATTAAATGAATGTTATAGTTTAATATTTGGAGCAAAGGTGTCATCAAGTGACAATTCCTGTCAAAGGAAGACTCCTCATCTTAGTGATTGCCTATCTAACAAGTCAAGAACATTTTAACAGTGAAACTAAAGAATCGAGCACAGCGCAGGACAAAGTCACAGTCTGGTAAGATAATAATTAAAAAAAGATTATAAAAGAATACATTAGCACCTGTCATTTTAAAAATGATGAATCCTGAACTGAAGACTGAAGACTGTCATGAATAGCCTTCCAAGAAATACCTCAGGGGGTTTCTTTTAATAAGACCTGAAAAATATGCCTTGGGCATAAGACCACAGAAGAGAGATTTGAAAGCCTGGAGCCAACTTGCTCTATTGCTGTGGTAATTTGACCCACCTATTGTACTTAATCACGGTATATGAGGAAGCTACAAATTCCCATCCCTCTGATAACTTTTTAGAAGTTCAGTAATTGGAAAAGTTTCAGTTATTTCCCATCATGGCTAAACGGTTGGAAAAATACAGTTAAAGTCCTTTCTTGGGCATTTCTGATGAAGAAAGGCACTTAATTGAGAACCTCCCATTCCCAGTTGTTCATTAGTGGCATATGAAGGGGAAAACAGATTTCAGAGGATTAAGACATTTCAGCAAGATGCCTAAGGGAAGGTAGGGAAAACTTGACATGCAGTGAGCCCAAATTTACAGGAATCTGATACCCTCATGTTGCTAAAAACTTGGGTAGTTTTGTGCCAGTGGGAGCTGAAAGTGCTCAGCCTTGTGTGAACAATCTCGGAGATGGCAATTTACTCCTTCACAGAGGAAAGGACCTGGTGGTTACAGTGGAAGCCAAGCTAAAAATGAGACAACAGTGTGTTTGATTGCAAATAAGGCAAACCACACATCAGGGTACATTGGGAGGAGTGAAGTTGGAAGATAAGTTAAGGCAATGCATGTCCATTCTGAGTTTGTTCTTGCTGTGGGAGATTCACTGCTGACATAAGGATTTTCTGGTTTTGATTAATAATGTGTCTAGTCTTTGATTCTGAGCATGTTTACTTGTATTAGCTCACTTAGAGTACTTTTGTAGGGCTAAATACCTGAGCTCCATTTGAGAATACTTGAGCTTTGCGTGTATAAAATGTATGAAGTATTGAAGAACAGGCTTCCAAAGCACATTTCAGGCAGTGACTCCATGTAACCTTGAATATCTTACTGAAATACTGAAGAAAAGGTTGGATTAACACTTGTCAGGAAAGCAGTGGTAGTAGAGGATTGTTGAGGGTGGAGCTGATCCACCCTTGGACTGGAGGAATGGTAAAGATGGTTTCTACGGGTACCCTGCCATTGTCTGCCAAGAGGTTTGTTGGCCCTCAGTAGAATGTAGCAATGATAATATATCTAGTTGCTTTTATTTCTCTCTCTGTCACTAGTTCTACTCCTGAGACCTTTTCAAGCACTGAAAGTCCCTGAAGCATGAGAATTCCATCATATATGAAGATTTGGTGGTGTGTGTATGTGTGCACATCAGTCTCGTTTAATTCTTCATAATACTCAGTGTACTGAGTTGCCCAATTATTTGGCAGTTAGAACTGTGACCAACAGTTGTACAGTTGATTTTAATGTACCTTGTTCTTAGAAATTTGAACCCCCTTGTTAGTTGTTTATAGTGGGATCCTTTGGAAAAGTTGCAGATTAATGTACCTTTTTATTGTAAAAATCTAACTAACAGGAATAAGGTCCAAATGCACAGTTTGTTTGAGAGTCAATAATGCCATTCTCCATGCTGTCCTCCGGCAAGCAAATGACATTTTGGAATATTAGATTTTTAAATGTATGAAAGACCCTGCACCCAAAGTATTGCAGAAAATCAAAAACATTGTCAGTTACATGAATGTCTTGATTCCAGACTGGGTGAAACTGTTTTATGAAATTTACAGCTGCAGTTCTCCAGCAGACAATCATGATATATTAAAAACTTTATGGAAATAGTCAGGCTCTGTGTCAACCTTCAAAACAAAACCAAAAGCATTATGAGTCCGAGTTTGGCTGGATAACACATTAATCATCTTTTGGAAGTTATTGTTTAACAGTAGTACGCAGCATAGTCTCTTAGAATTTAAGTCAAACATATTTAAAGAGGGGTTTGTTTGTTTATTTGCAGTTTCAACTGGTGAGGCCACACTTATGGGAGGCAGTTCTGAAATTGTGAGGTTTTGTCCTGTGTCTGTGAGAGATGGTAAGAGGTAGCAGAATCACAGAATGGTTTGGGTTGGAAGGGACTTTAAAGACCATCTAGTTCCAACCCCCCTGCCATGGGCAGGGACACCTTCCACTAGACCGGCTTGCTCAAGAATGACATCTTCTGGCTATTTTTAGGCTTATGCTGGTTTGTAATGTGTTTACACCAACCATTGGAAAGGTCACTTTATAAATTGGCATGAAGTTGCACACTGTCACAGCTAATAGGGCAGCCTCTACTAGATACTACGTTGCTTTAATCTTCCACCTCTTACGTCATTCTGAAACAAAGCCAGTGAGGGAATTCCTGTTTGTCTTATGCTTTGAGTTAAAATATATACATTTGAACCGTGCGAGTTTCCTCTGTTCAGTAACATCTCTCATTTGCAAGGTTGAAGAGCATCTAAGCTAACTACAAATTATGTTGCTTATCATGCTATAACCCTTACTGCAGTGTGCTTGAGAGCCCACCAGATAGGGTGGGCTCCACTCCTCAGACTCTTTTCATGGGATAGTTTTACCCATAGCAATGTTCCGCATTGGTCCGCAGGGGAAGAGGAAGAGACAGCCTTTCACATTGCACTTGCACAAAAATGGGAAGAAAAGCAGGACATGCACCTCAGTTTTTAAGTTTTATAGCTTTCATACTGACAGTATGCTGATTTTCCTCCCTCCTGCATGTGGAGTACTTTGAACTCAAGGAGACACATGGCATCTTTACAAGGACACTCCTCGTGCTGTAGAAAATACCTGCTCTGCACCGGAGTCAGTTGTTTTCTTTAAGATTTGAACATGTCATAGTTATTTCACCCACTTTTGTGGTAGATCCTTGAAATCAAAACTTCCTTGTGGTTCAGGGTCATAAAACTCTGGTGTAGATCAATGCAGCTTGTCTTCCAACTTGAGAAAACTTTTACCATTTGGATTCCTCAGACTAGAATTATGATGTGAATGCAGATGCCTCCTTTCCTGGACAGATGTAGAAAACAGTGAAAATACTGAGTACAGTGCTCAGAAGAAATTCTTTCTCCACTCATTTTGTTAGTCTTGGAATGAAAACTAGATTCTAAAAGGGACCTCAGTGAAATGGAAATTACCTTAGACCACACTGCAAGCAGGTTTCAGATTTTGTGTACATCTAAGAATGTTGGAGCCTGCTGGCTGGACTTTGATTAAAAACCCAAAGTTTTACATATCTTTGATGCAATTGCTGATGAAATGAAAAAGGAAATCACAGCCTACTGACCAGTATAGATGCACAGTTCGGGGCTGCACAGTAGAAATTTGTTGAGGCTAAGATGTTTCCTCCTTTCACATTTACCTTCTTCTATCCCTTGACTGTATTCAGGGCTGAGATTCTCATTTAATTTGGAATATTGCTGCAGGTGATGCGCACTGTGTCATTAGGGATTCCCAACTCCATGGCCTGACACTCATTATACTGCATGCAATGCTCTTTGTCCGAAGGGCAAGAAGGGGCATGCGCTCAGTACGGAGGAAGCTGCCTACATGAAAGGAGCTTCCCAGTCTGTATCTGCTCCAGTGAAGGACAAGGCCGTTTGGTTGTCACAGCTGGATTTTGGCAGACTCAAAATGTTCACTTGCCTGCATGTTCCCCATATGCCAGGGAACAAACATCAGCATCATCGAGCCTGAAATAAGAGCCCTAGTTCTCAGATGAAAGAGTGAGGGCAGATCTGCATTCATTGCCCACACAGGCGTGTGGCTGCGGAGGTTGATCCTCGTCTCTGAGACGCTGCAGAACAGGTACAAAAGCTTCTGCAGACCCTTGTGCTGTAAGGAGCATGTAAATCAGCGCAGGAGCTGGGCAGTGCTCTCTTTACAGCACAGGGATAGGTGAGTGGCACGTTTTAGTAGACTTTACAGCATCCAAAAGGCAAGGCTACCATGTGATATGCTTCCACTCAGCAGGTATTAGTTTTTGCCCCAGAATTTTTGTTTCATAAAAGAAAATATTAGTCTGTGGCTGTTTCACAGGTATTAGAGTTGCAGGTATTAGAGAAATGGTAGCAGGTATTAGAAATGCAGGTATTAGAGTTGCTCCCCACTTTGGTTTTTGAGGTTATTTTTCTGCGTAAGTGAGTTTTCTTTCTCGGTGGAAATCCCATTTAGCTTAAACTTGTTTTGTGGTGTTGGTTTGTTATTGGGTTTGGGTTTTTTTTTTTTTTCCCCAAAGTTTTTCCCCAAGCTAAACTCTTTTGCTTATGCTGGGGGGTTTTTTTGGGTTTTGTTTTTTTTTTTTTTTTTTTTGCAATGGTTTTAAGCTGAAGTTAACCTTCCTATTAGCATTTTAATGGAAAATAAGATTCTACCACTTAGCAAGAAGTTTTGTCTGCTTTCAAATGGCAACATGGTAAAGGTATGAAATGCTGCTTTCCAGTGTTTGCAAATTCCTTCTTTTCCTACAGCAAGGCTCTTTTCTCTTTATTGATATAAATAAGAAGAGAATTTGGCAGGGACTTCCCAGGTCATCTGTTTCAGTCATTTCCTTTATAACCACATCAAATATTTCACATTATAAGCTACTCAGTCTTGCTTTAAATGAAATTGAGACTTTTTTGACCCAGCTTTCTTTAGTCAAAGCCTATTCTAAATGCTCACTTTTCTAGTGATTAAAATACCTCTTCAAAGCTTAAATGAATTTATGGTCAATTATAGCCACTTGTTCCAGTGCCAATAATTTCCTTTAGCTGAAACATTGTTCTTTTAAGTGAAGATGACTTTCCAAATAGGATTTTGTTGCCATAGTCCTTCCTTGCAAATGTTCCCATTGTGTGACACTGTACAGGGAGCCCTTTCCTTAGTGGGGGTCTGAAAGTGGATCGGGGCATTGTGTGCCTAAGTAAATAATATGAAATGTACTGTCAGCTTTCCAAAGGTACTGCAGGGTCTTTCTAACACCCTCCCGAAATAGTGGAGGTTAAGCCATGTGAAAATTGAAGGGCAAGCAGTAGATTTGTTATACAGGCAAGAATTATTTATTGAAAGTTTCCAAGACAATAAAGACTTTAAAGTAAGGGTTATAATAATAGCTTTGCTCCTGCCTTGCTAGGGTTTCCATTAGACATTAATTCTATTATAAAAATTAAATTTGTTTTATTTATGATCCTGTTTTCTTAGAAGAAACCTATTGATCAAAACAGGCCTCTCCTTATTAAAAATTCAGATTGTTATCCGGATCAGTTGTCAAGCTGGATATATTAAACCACAATATGTTTTAGTACTAGCAGGTACAAAGTGATGTGCCCAGCAACAAGAGGAGCCAGGCACACCTACAGTGTATATCCTGAAAATCCGAAGCACCCTCCAGGTCCTGGGGTGAGAGCAGGTTGGGGTGCTGGGCCGATGGAGCCATGGTGGTGCCTTGGTGCATGCCCAGGCAGTTGCTGGCAGGAAGAGGCTGGTGATAAGAGCCTGTTGAAAGGACTTTATGTTGAGAGAATTTAATCTCTCTACCAATAAAAGTACTGGGGAGGTGCCTTTCTGGTGGTTTATGTGATGCTTTCACAGAGAAGGGCTCACAGATAATCATTGGAAAAGACAAAACTTGGCTAGAAGGTGCCAAGTGAAGCCAGACAGGTTTGTACAGGCCACAGTGGGGAGTTGCCAACACTGGAGCGAAGTGTCCGTGTGATGGTGACAGTGTTGTCTGCATCCCCCAGCCTCAACTGTCTGGAGGGGGCGGACAAGCTAGCATGTGCTTGCCCCTGAGCTCCGGCAAGGACTGGCATCTGCATTGTGCACTTACATGGAGATAGTACAGGTGTGTTGGCTTTTCACTATGTTTTGCTGTGGCTGGAAGACCAGTTGATAGAAAGCTATGGTTTTTTGGTAAACTCGTTGAATAATGGTGTATTTGGGGAGAATGTTGGGTCTTGCACACAGGTGTCTGATGATGCTCTTTTAAAGACACAAACCTCTGCTGTAAGAGAGCAGTTCAAGGTAAGTGTGAGAACAGCAGGTCATCGGGGCTTGTGTGACTTAACTGTGCCCATAGTTATTTCTGTTCTTTTATTGAAAGCAAGGTCTACAAAGCTCCAGTCCTGAAGAATCAGAAATTTGAATACAGGAGGATTTCCAACCAAAAGATGAATATTGGATCAATAAATTAAATTTGGTTAAGAGGATAAACGTACATTGTCAGGCACTGCACCTCTTCCTATTCCTGCAGTTTCGGGGTAGGGGGTGCTGCTGATAATGCATTACATTAGCAAAATTCTTTTGTGAGGGAGGGTGACTGTACCTGAGATTATCCACTCAGGATAATCTGTTTAAAAAGTTCAGAAATGGTGATAACTTTATCCATTCTGCTATTAAATTGTATCAGTTTTATCCAATTTTCAAAATGATTAATTTTTAAAAAGACATTTACAGGTTGTTGGTTTTTAAATATGTTCTATTAGAGTATTGTAACCACAGGCAGGTATCCCAAATTCTCACATATAAAATTGTCATTTTCCTTTGTAACAGCTCATAAGTAACATCTCAACCATTTGATTCAGCCCAAGTTCATCTTACTTGGGGTCAGAATTTTGACCTCTGAAGCTGGCAATTGTGTCCTAAGTGTTACTTGTTTGATTTGTCTGCATTCAGGAAGCAAAATTAGAGGCACGTAACATGACTTCATTGTGGATCGTTTACACAAGAGGAATGTTGTTAGTATAGGAGTGCAAAGTGACTGGTGTTTGCCATCTGCGGCTCTTTGACTCTGCTGTGCTAACAGACTGTGGACTTTGTGTATGTGTAATGATTTTTTCAAAGAATCAGTGATCGTTCAGGCAGCAATAATTGGCACTGAGGAAACCTTTTAGTAAGCCTTCCCTAGCAGTTAGCGATGTGTTGATTTTCACTGGTGTTTGAATAGCTAGAAAACGTGCTAATTTTAAGTTGTGTAGTAACACTTAATTAAAAATGCTATAGAGACATGGAGGGGTGGGCTCAGTGTTGGGCAAGATCTTGACAAGTGGGCAGCGTGCACTGATGATACTGAGAATGAACTATTGTCTCAGGCTAACTGGGAAGTGGAAGAGTGGGAGGCCTTGTTTGTAAACTAAAACCAGGAGGAGGAGGAAATTCACAGCAAAAGTAATTGTAATGAGCTGAAAATGGAAACTGGCCAACATGGATTATTTAGGAGCTCAAGTGTCCTATCATGCTGTTCAACAAGAAGGACTGGGCATCAAAATGAAGATCCACTAGATCCAAAGCCCAGGCTTGAGGTATTACCAGTTTAAGGGCATGTTGGGTTCTGTATATGCATGAAATAACAAGGGACATCAAATGTTTCATCTAACTGTGGGATTATATTTACTTATCAGTTGCAGGCCTGGCCATCATCATGTTTTACCACTTAGGTCATCACCACCCCCAGGCATGGAAGCCAACGTCATTGATTTTGGCTGGTGCACACCAGCGTCAAGAACATTGCACTGAAAATATTTCTCAACCAGCTTGCAGTAGTTCGGTGTCTATGATGACTATGGAGAGCTGCTGACTGGGATCTTGGTGGGGAGAACATTTACGCAGTTCAGATCTGAGTAAATGCACTCGGATGTGCTGGCCTTGTACACCTGCCTGCCATCTTTTCTAGCACCAAGACTGGATACCACTTCTCAGGAAGCCTTCAAACTCGTGCAGGCTGGAGATGACAGGCACTCTGATGAATTTTGGATCCCTGTGGAAAATGGTTCCACAGGTCTGTCCTTTGGGAAATAAGCATAGACATTTAAATAAAGTGCTGAGCTCTCCTAGTGAAGGTGAATGTGATTTGGACCATCCTTGTGCCCTTACAGTTCAGCGTGAGAGAAGGACAGATGGTTTATGACGTGCTCATAGCTCATGAGTGACACAAGCTGACGTTTCATTCAGCGTCCTCATTCTGTTTGGTTCACAGAGGAATCAACAAGCAGAAAGTAATAGCTTACACAGGGGAGAGATTGTGGATCTTTTCATATAACCCTGTCTTGTGTGTTCCTACCTGTCACCCAGATTTACAGTGGAGCCAGTATGGGCTTATTTCCTACCTGTCCCCAGATCTGTTGACAGAGCGTTGTAAAGCATTGTTGGATCTAGTTCTGCTTGAAGAAATGGCCTCCTTTACCCCATACAAATGAGCCTTATGACTTTTGTGTGATCTTGTACAGGAAATAACACTAATGAAGAGGAGAAAGATGGGTGAGTTCTGCTTTAGTCATGCCATGCTGGTATGTCATGACAGCATAGCTAGTATGACATGCTAGCGTCAAACTCCTGCTCGTATGGGTTTATTATAAATGTGCTTATTACAATAGCTTGACCTGGGGTTTGCCGCATGCATATTTCAGCCTGGGAATAGTCGTTTACTTGCCCAGCTTTTGGAAGCTGGTAATTTATAAATTTCAAATGTACAAAAGCATTAAGGGAAACTTAAGAGAGTCCCCACATCTGAGCAGTACATGAAGTGCATGTCCAGCCCAGCAAGGTCGTTGCAGAACAGAGAAGTAGTTTATACGATTAGGATAGGGTTAGGAGACAGAGACAAAGCCTAATGCACTGCTTGGAGTAGGGCCTGCCAAAGGAAAAGAGACCATTTTTCAGGAGCTTTGATCAGAAACTTTCTTGACAGAGCTGGAGCTTTGTCCTTCAGTGTGTGCTGATGACTCCTTTCTCACAGAAACCATGTTCACCCAGTGCTGTGTGGCAGGCTTGGCTGACATCGGCTCACAAGCTGGTTTTGTTGCTTATTTTCTATACCAAGTCCACGGATGCTGCAGTTGCAGCTGTGATTTCATTTGATATGGTATGAGTATGGAGCAACCCCGTGCCGTGGTGTTCAGGAGCAGAAATTATCTGTCAAGTGGTATCATTTAAAAATAGAAGTGTTCCCCCTTGTTCTAGTCTCAAACTACTACTGCACTTGTCTTATTCCTGCTTCCCCTGGCTATAGCTTTAACACATAGTGGGGTAGAAATTCACCCATTTACCTTAAATGTTGGTATAAAACGGGTTGTACGTTTGAGTAAGTGAACAGGGAACTCTCAAACTGTATCTCTGTGCTTTTTTTTTTTCTACCTCCTCTTTCAGTTTAGGCAATACCTCAGATCTGTTTGTCTATTGTATAGGTTTGGATTTCAGCACAGGGTTTTCTTGAGCCTCATTCACATAAATATCCTATCTTGCAAGATGTCTGATCTTGAACAGCTCTTCCGTTGTCTTACAGGCCTTAGTCCACTGACCCAAAGGAAGCCTACTTGTACAGGAGCAGACAGTTCATGTAAGAAAGAATACCTACAGCTGAGTTTGCAAGGGATGGGATATTTGAAATCTGTGACATGGGAGACACAGATAGTAGTTTGGTTTTCTCTGGATTCCTCCAGAATTTGGGTTTTTTTAAAAAAACAAAAGGAGAAGTTAAGGCTGTAGCTGCTGCAGCTGTGTGAAAGCAGCTTTCAAAACTAACATGAGCTTAAATTAGGGAGTTTTATCTGCCTGAATCTGAAGCTTGAAAATGTAAAAGTCATTTCAGTTGATTCAGTTGCTTAATGAAATAATGAAAGCATCATATGAAATTATGCAAAACCAGGGGAAATTCAATATCCTGAAACCCCACACCCACATTAATTAAATTAATGGTAAGGTATAAAAGGACACATTTGGGAGATGATGTAGAAATTCAGCTGTGTAGGGTCGTAAGAGCCTTGGAAGGGAAAGATGAGCCTTTGCTAAGTGCTGTGTGGCAATTTTCTCAGTATAATAGTTAAACATATTTTAGGGAAAAGAAGTGATGTGATTTTTTTTCCATTTTTTGCCTACAAACCTCCACAACACATTTGTTTTAGACTGGAGGAAGTTAAATATGCTTCAAAGGTATTGTCTTAATTTTCTGAAAAAAAATATATAATGAAGTTTCATATAGGAAAAATGTCACATCCGAGGTGTTCCTATTTGAGGAGAAGAGATATATTACTCTTCCTTTTTTTTTTTTTCATCTAAAGCTCAATTTGACATTAATTTACAAAGCGTTTCAGGCAGCCAATAGCATATTTCTTTTCCTTCATAAACTGTTTGTCTGAAAAAATTAACTGGGCACCTACCTTGAATATTTGAGAAGTGCTCAGTGTTCAAACAGTGTGAAAATATAATTGGAATCTCCTAGTTTCTGCTTCTTCCCTCTATCATATATTAAATCGAACAAACAATATGTAGGAGTGAAAAAAAAGAAAGGAATTAAAAGCTGAGAAGGGTGAGATCTGGGAAAGGGTGTAATACACTCAAAACTTGTAATGAAATTTATGAATTAAAAAATGTGCTTGCCAAGAGTACCAGAAAAAAACTCACTAAGAATCAGCAGCCTTACTGCCAAACTCTTATCCCCAAAATTTTGGGAACTTGGAGTTCAGTGCCAAATTTACTCTCCTCTGTGACAGGCTGCTGTGCCAGCACTCAGTCATCCCACCCACACCCCAGAAAGTCAGCAGAGTCTAAAACCATAAAGGATCAGGATAAATAGCAGCATGACGATAATCAACCCAAAGCTTCTGCTTGCCCTGAATGTGCTCGCTTGTGAGACTGCAGCCTCATCTCTCGAAGGAAACATCTCCAGATGAAATTTACTTCACTAGAGAGATTCAGGCTGGAAAGTTTCCTGATCTGAGGGTTTTTCCCTGCTCTTAAAACCATGCTCTGCCTGCAGCAGTCCAAAATGCACTGATTGATACGAGACTAGGCCTAGGGCATGAGGAAAGCTTGCTTCACTGGTGGTGGAAAGCTTGCTCCCATAAGGGCATCTTGTCATAGCCCACATCTCATGTCTCAGTTTTCCTGTACAGAGTCCCTCAAGGAAATGCTCCATCCCCAAACCGTATCCTTATCTCATTGCTTCTTTGACAGTCCCAGTGACTTGTACTGTGTGCCCCTCCTGTTCCCACCTACCATCCCTCGTACTTCTTTCCCACATTTCAGTGAGTGGTTATAGGTAAATTATCTTTCTAAGAGGCAGAGGGAAACGGAAAGGAGGATGAAGGGGGCTTGCATGCTGTTAGAAGGGCGGAAGGAGCACACCCTGTTATGCTGTTTGCTCCCAGTAGTGCAGATTTGGAGATTTTGAGCGTTCCCTGATGGATGTCACTTGCTCAGATCCTGATTTTCCAAATACACTGACACAGCGGAGATGAGCACCAGAGAGAAACACGTGCTCCTCTGAAAACACTTCATCAAAGCCTGTTTGTTATGACTAACAGCAACCAGTGTACAAAAGAGACAGTCACATCTCTTACGGTAATGTGAGGAAAGAGAGAGAACGAGCAAGTTTCCTCGGATGCAGCCGGAGCTCCTCCCAAGGCAGTTTGCCTGCCCTGGCCAGCTCAGCTTGCTCAGGGTAAAGAGCATCTGCCTCAGCCACCACGGTCAAGGTGAGCACAGACACTCCTGACCCTGCGCTGCAGGCTCCTGTCATGACTCGCGTCAGACCCTGTCAGCTTCTGTAGCCTACAAAAATACAGCCGCAGAATAATCCTTGTTGGTTCGTTTCCACTTCAAGTAAGCATAAATCCTACCGCGAAGTCCTCTGCCATCGTGCTGCGGGCACCATGCAGCTGGGGGCTGGGTCTCAAGAGAACTCTGATCGCCTCAGAGGTCGTTAACATATTATTAAAGGAAAAGTCAGGCTGCCAGTCAAAGATGGAGAGATGGTAGTTTGTGATAGATGTGTGTAAAATCGGGGAGGAAAATAAGGGGGTGAAAAGTAGGGAGAGAAAATTTGCTATGTTAGACATCCGTGTGTTGAAAGTGACAACATTTAATATTTCTAGCAGGAAGACGTGTCATGTGTTAAATTAATGTACCGTATTATGGGGTGCTTTTATACAGCAATTTGGCACTCTTGGTGAAGTTTTGTATTGAGAAGTAATAAAGAAAATTCTAGTGTAAAATATGTTACCTTCAACATTCATAAAACATGCCATACTTTAAAGGAGCCGATCCTGTTCACATCCACAGAAATGAAAGCTTTGCCATTGACTTCTGCAGAAGCAAGGTCAGCTACAAAATGATCAATTAAATAGGATTCCAAGAATGATTTATTGTCCCCACGATATTCATTTTCACCCCATTAGCGGTCCTTTTCGTTAGTGTGACCTTCAGTCTTGCCTCGTGCAATGCTCGTTGGTCCAAACCATGACATAACACGATGAGAATACAGCTGATAAGGCAATGATCTGAATCAAACAAGATAGTACCAGTGGGCAGGAACATTTTGTACACTACAGTGGGCTCCTGGCCCACAGCTTGTAGTGGTTTTGGACACCCTGGCAGTATAAAATCTGTATAGTTCTAATAAATCAGTTAACGTGTAGGTTTGAGGAATCAAAATATCTTTTAGAAGAACCATTTGATTGCTGGTCAGTTTTAAAGTGACTCAGTGACTAAACTATAGCATCCAGACATATATTTTCTTAGGGAGGAAATTAATGTTGGTTTGCTTTTCCAAATAAAAATATCTAGCTTTGGATCTATCAGACAAATGGAAAACAAACAAAAGGCTAATCCCAGTGGAACAGGAATTCAGTCGTGAACTATCTATATCACAGACCTTGGAAATCTTGACTTGCATTTTCCATTGAAAAATAGAGATGTTTGACGTAGTGACAGATGATATACCATACCGTATTTTCTTTTTCTATTGCTGTTGGAATTGTATATTTAGTGAATTAGTAGTGATTGATGATAGTGTTTTAAGGACTTGCTAGTTCTTCCTGGGAAAAGATGGCATATTTTAACTATATTAATGGTTTGAGACTTAAGGATAGCACCATATATTTTTGTAATCTTTCAGCAGCGAAGCCGCAATTTATACAAATGGATTCACTCTGTCTTTAGCTCAAGCAACTCTGACAAAAGATGTCATTTGAAGTAATGTTGCTCATCATTCATAGACGCAAAAGCTTAAAGCTCCATTGCTTTGATATGAAATTGCGTTGGAGTTTTCAGCTCCTTGAAGATCAGAGTATAGTGTTAATGAGAATTTAACTGGTTTATGCAGCTCCAGATTGGACTACTTTTGAACACAAAGGTGTTTATTTACCAACAGAAAGAGATATGCTAACTTGAAAGTATGTAGGAGGAGAAAAGAAGCATTCCACCAACAACGCAGAATTTCCTAAATGTCAGCTCATGTAGTTGAAAAATGGTGCTACCACATGTTCGCTGAAAACTGCCTATTTACAGTACAGTATATTAGAACCATTAACAGCACGTTGGTAAGGAAGCTCATCATTGCAGCACACCAAGGGCTAGGAGAGGTCTCTGACTTGGAGGTGTTAGCTGAGATGGAGCCCAGTCCTGCAGCTGCATTTCAATACTCCCTGCCGTTGTGATACCTGTAATGCATGCACAGGGACTCCTCTCTGGGTAAGTAACAGTCAGCAAAAGCGTGGCACAAAAAGTAGTCTTTAGTCACAATCTGAGAATAGAAACAGATTAAGACAGACATTCTGCTTTAAAAGCGTATCTAACTGCTGCACTGTGGTTTTGCTTCTGTGATCCAACTCTTCTACGATGCCACTATGCTTGAACTACTGAAAAACTGCTAACAACCAAACCCCAGCCCTTCCTTTCTCTGTTTAGTCCACTGGTTCTGTAAAAAGCAGTGATATCATGTAGCTTGTAGATAGGTGATAGATCTTTAATGCGTATTTTACAAGTGTTCTGACACACAAAGATTTTCTTTAATTATTAATTAAAATCTGGGTGAGAAGGTGATAATGTTTCCCACCTATAATCCTGTATTTAGATTATCTCTGTATTACCCTGTTAAAATACTTTATTTAGTAACTAACCCAAATATTGTTCACCTCCTGAGAAACTGTCATGCTCTTTAGCTATGCACCTCACATCTTTCAGTTTGAACTGTTGCCTTACATTTATAGAAAACAGAGCTTAGAATTGAAGTAAAAGACTTGATGAACAAGACATAATCGTTTTTCCTGTAATAAATAAAACATGAGTGATAACCATTGTGCATCAGAAGGAGGTGATGGACATATACCTGTTGATTAGCAAGAACAGAATATGGTGTACAGTACATTTTAAAGCAGGCAACAGCACAGAGAAAAATTTTCAGATGGGGGTAGGTGGTAGATAAAACAATCACACATACCCCGGGCAGGTTATCACACTCACCGTATGATGAATGAGTCAAGCAACGCAACCTCCACTGTTTCCTACCCTGCCACTGCTGGGTTTGTGGTCAGCTTCTCCATCAGCCACTCACCCCATCCTTTGGGACTGAAGTATTATAGATGGTCAGAAATCTATGGTTTTTATTTGGGAGGAAATCTGGGGGTGTTTCTTAGATTTTGTTTTCATTTTACATTGGAACAAAAGCCAAAATTGTCAGAAGTCTCCTCATAAAGGCATGTCTGAAGAATGATGCTGGAGGATACTTTTTCAGAAGGTAATGGAAGTTTCAGGGTGGCATTACTGGAAAATCAGAACGAGGGGATCCTCTTTAAATTACTTCCTTTTTTGCTTGAACATTGTTCCATGAGCTGGGCCAGTACTAATCATAGATAAGACATAAAATGGCAGTCAAAATAGTATGTTGAGTTTCATTTGAATGATGTAGTTTAAATGTAATGGCAGTTACTACCTAGAGCAGATAGAATCGTCTTGTTCTCTTGTTGAAAATGTCAAAGCAAACTCTTAAATTGCTTCAACACATGACAAACAGAA
>NW_010254741.1:0-1471 GCF_000690775.1 Eurypyga helias | reverse complement strand
CAGGAAAATGAAGTGTCAAACAGGTTCGTTACAACAAGCTGACACGATTTCATGAAAAATTTCTCAGAAATTACATTCCTGGTGCAAAACTTATTTCTGGCTGCTGGAAAAAAAGCAGCTGAAACCCCAAAAGCTGGGTAATGCATGGCCCTCTGAGAACAGCAGAGAGGTGTAGAAGCTGAGGAAGGTGATCTCTGTTTTGACCTGCTTCTCCAGCAGTGTCCCAGGGGCTGAGGGGTAGGAGCAGCGCTGGCTTCTGTCCTGGCAGTCGGACGGAGAAATTGCAGGAGAACAGAAAACCCCTCTCAGGAACCTGCATATGTGCAAGGAGTTCAGGCAGAGGCAGGCGGGGTATCTGGGTGTTTGGGCAGCCCGTCAACATCGCTCCATGCAATGTTCACCCAGAGCCTGAACTGCCTTGTTCACCAAGGCTGGGGGAGGAGTACCCCTTCCCGTGCCCTTTGTGTGTAGAGCCCTAGCTGAGAGGAAACCTGGCACAGGTTGTTAATGAAAATAGGGTGGTCTCCTCTCCTTCTCTTCTCCCCTCTTCTTTTTCTGCTTGATGTTTTTTGGCTCTTTCCATAGTTTTGTGTTTGGTTTTTTTTTTTCTCCTTCTATTTTTTCTTGATTTAAAGATTATCTTCATCTTTTTATAAAGGATGGAGGAAATATACTGAAGGATTAAATCCTTATCTGCAGTTATTTGAAGTGCCTGTGGGACTGTTTAATCTCACATTTCAGGGGATTTGGAAGCCAGGCCCTCCTACAGTTTCTGCTGCATACAGTATAACCTGTTCCCAAATTGACCTGTGGGACAGGCACAATCCATCGCTCACTTTGCTGTCAAATTTATTTTATGCTCCTCTGATATTTATATAAATGTCTGGTGCGTTGGCATCCTGCTTAGCAATGGTCACATAGATTCAAAACAAGTATAGGCCCAAAGACTTTTTTGTGGCCATGTCTTCACTGTTTTCCATTGTTTTTAGTGTTTCCACAAGGTCTTTGAATTGTTTCGCTGGGAAGTTAATTTGTTCCTCTCAACTGTGCTGCACAGAGATGCAGCCTAATTTGTCCTCGTGCTTTTTGTAGGTATGGCTTACTATGCAGCCTTTAGTCATGTTCCCCTTGGGAGGTTTGCTTGCCATTCTTGCATCTCAACTGACCGTTAAACGTTTTCAAGTAATATGTTAGTCTGAAAATATTACATGTTTATTGTTGAGTAGTTGCTGTCAGTAAACCTGATGCATGGGCGTGAGAGTGTGCCCACTGACTTAGGATGTGAATTACAGAATCATAAACTGGTTTGGGTTGGAAGGGACCTTTAGTGCTCATCTAGTCCAACTCCCCTGCAGTGAGTAGAGACATCTTCAACTAGGTCAGGTTTCTCAGAGCCCCATCCAGTCTGACCTTGAATGTTTCCAGGGGTTGAGGCATCTCAAGACATGAAAGATAATAAAAAAAATTTTTA
>NW_010254740.1:8646-8912 GCF_000690775.1 Eurypyga helias | reverse complement strand
AGACCTGGCAAGCAAAAGAGAATTCCAGCAGCTCGAGTCAGCAAGCCAGCTTCATCGGGGACCCACCTTAAATGCCTCTCTGGGAACGCACGGAGCACGGGGAATAAGCAAGAGGAGCTGGAGGCCTGTGCACGCATGAGGGGCTGTGACCTCACTGGCATTGTGGAGATGTGGTGGGATGGCTCCTAGGACTGGAGTGTCAGAATGGAAGGATACAGGCTCTTCAGGAAGGACAGGGGGGACGTGGCGGGGGGGGGTGCGCTCTT
>NW_010254740.1:0-8386 GCF_000690775.1 Eurypyga helias | reverse complement strand
ATGCGCTGATGACAGCTTCCTTATCAAAGTGAGAGAGGAGCCGACGAGGAGGGGTGCCATGCTGGATCTTGTTTTCACCAACGAGGAGGGGCTGGGGGGGATGTGAACCTCAAGGGCAGCCTGAACTGCAGTGACCTGCAGTGAAATGGTGGAGTTTGGAATCCTTACGGAGGCGAGGAGGGTGCATAGTAAGATCGCTACCCTGGACTTCAGGAGAGCAGACTTCAGCCTCTACAGGGAAGTGATTGGCAGCGTCCCATGGGATGAAGCCCTGAAGGGAAGCAGGGCCAAATAAACCTGGTGAGTATTTAAGGATCTTCTCTTCCAGGCTCAGAAGCTGTGCATCTCAATCAAGAGGACGTCGAGTAAAAACACCAGGAAGCCTGTGTAGATAAACAAGCAACTCACAGTCAAACTGAGGCACAAAAAGGAAGCCTGCAGAGGGTGGAAGCAGGGACAGGTAGCAGGGAAGTCATCTGACAAGTCAGGGATCAGGTTAGGAAAGCCAGAGCCCTGACAGAATTGAACCTGGCCAGGGACATCAAGGCCAACAAGAAGGGCTTCTATATGTACATAGGGGATAAAGGGAAGATCTGGGAATATGTGTGCCCTCTGCGGAAGGAAGCGGGAGAGCTGGTTTCCCAGGATATGGAGAAGTCTGAGGTACTCAATGCTTTTTTTGCCCAGTCTTCACTGTGAAGGGCACAAGCCATACCCCCAGATTCACGGAAGACAGGGGCAGGGGCTGGGAGAATGGAGAGCCACCCAGGCTCTCCATTCAGGAATCTGAAGGTGCTCAAGTCCATGGGACCTGATGGAATACATCCGCAGGTCCTGAAAGAACTGGCAGATGGGGTTGCAAAACCTCTCTCCATCATATTTGAAAAGTCATGGCGATCTGGTGAAGTTCCCACTGACTGGAAAAGGAGAAACATAACCCCCATCTTTAAAAAGGGGGAAAAAAAAGAGGATCCAGGGAACTCCAGGCCAGTCAGTCTCACCTCTGTGCCTGGCAAGATCATGGAGCAGATCCTCCTGGAAACCATGCTGAGGCACATGGAGAATGAGGAGGTGATTGGTGACAGCCAACATGGCTTCACCAAGGGCAGATCGTGCCTGACGAACATGGTGGCTTCTACGATGGGGTCACGACCTTGGTGGATAAAGGACAGGCAACAGATGTCATCTCCCTGGAATTGCACGAAGTGTTGGACACTGTCCAGCATGATATTCTTGTCTCTAAACTGGAGAGGCATGAATTTGATGGATGGACCGCTCGGTGGATAAAAGACTGGCTTGATGGTTGCACTCAAGAGTTGTGGTTAACGTCTCGATGTCTGAAGGGAGACCAATGGCAAGCAGTGTTCCTTGCACCAAGTTGTGTGCTGCCCATGGCAGGGACGTTGGAACTAGATGATCTTTAAGGTTCCTTCCAACCGAAAGCATTCTGTGATTCTATGTAACAGGTGTAACATAATTTAGTGTTATTTTTTTGATGGAGTACCATACACAAAAAAGTTAAAAAGTTTGTCGAAGTTGCTTTTGCAATGGAAATCTGTGGATTTTTCCCTTCCATTTATATCTGTAAAAGGCGGAAATACATGACAGGCAAGAGTGTTTTCAGCATGAGCTTCTACCGAAAGCATTCTGTGATTCTATGTAACAGGTGTAACATAATTTAGTGTTATTTTTTTGATGGAGTACCATACACAAAAAAGTTAAAAAGTTTGTCGAAGTTGCTTTTGCAATGGAAATCTGTGGATTTTTCCCTTCCATTTATATCTGTAAAAGGCGGAAATACATGACAGGCAAGAGTGTTTTCAGCATGAGCTTCTACACATCAGTGAAGTCAATAAAATATGACTTAGTCATATACTTTTCAGCACTTCTCAGTTAGCTAGCTCTAGGCTATCACTTTCTGTGCCAGGAGCTGGGCTGTGATGCTCCACACTTTTCTGATAATTTGGAGAATCTCTTTGGGAGGCTGGGAACAGCAGACCCTAATTTCTGGATGGACTTGTAAAAAGCATCTTGCTGCTCAAATTTGGGTTTTTCAGCAAATGCATGTGCCTGGGACACTCAGTGCTTTGGCAAGAATTAAATCAAGGAAGATGTCCATGGGAAAGTGCAGAGCAGCATCATTCGTCTTCTGTCACATCTGGCCTGAAATTACGTCTGTTTTGATAACCAGAAGAGCCCATTCTTGCCTTACTACTAACTTCATGCTGCCAGAAGCACTCTGACATGAGGGAAGTTAAATCAGGCTCTGCCCTTGTGAAACTATACATAATGTTTATGTTACAGCATTGTGAATATGTTGGAAATTTGCAGTGTGGTAAAATTCCTCTCTGTCTTGCAGACTAACATATCAAAATCTTACACCTTTGTGCTGTAAGAGTTTCTGCTTTATAGGTTTTAAATGGGGTGGCCATTAGATCACTGAATTTCTGTCTCCACATGTCAATCTTCCTTGTCTTTCTGTGTTCTGTACAGGAATCTAAGATGAGAGAACGCTAGATTCTGATGATCATCTTGACGCTGCTGCTCTCTTCTGTATATTGACAGGTAAGCATGCCAAACTAATTTTGTAGATTTAAGTTACTCATGTCATTTGGTAATGACACGAGTACTGTAAGTTTGCCCAGGACTTGAACCATGTGTCTTGCTGGATTCTGCTCAGGTGTATTTCAGTAAACAGGAGATGAAAAATTCTTGACAAACCTGCTTGATCCCCAACAAGGAAAATATTCCTCATCCTGCTTTACAGTGCTGAGTGGATTACAAGAATGATCTCAGAGCAGAGGAATTTGCAGCTTAACTGTAGTGAAGACAACGGGCAGATCTTGTTAACTTTTATCCTCATGCATAACAGCTCTCTTCCTACCGAATATACTTTAAATATGAACTAGCAGATAGACTGATGTTATAGTACTTCTTGTAGTAGACATTTAAAAACCCCTATTTATTTTCTGGGAACAAGGCATTAATGAGTTCACTGTCAGTTTGCAACTGGCCTTAGATTTGGATAAAGAATTTCTGGAGTTTTGTATTTTAATGCCCTTGTCATAAAGTTAGATGGACTAGTGAGTCAGTGTAGAGCCTCTTCTGATACAGCACAAACATGTTCCTTGTATCTTTTTTTTTTAGCTTCTCTGTATGCTGCATTTTCAGTGTTTTCTATAAAAATGGACTTCTAGTCTCCACATATTTATTGCCTTTTTTAAAAAAATATTTTATATGATTTTTGTAAAATACAATTTAAAATTTTTGTTAGTATTCCGGAGACAACTTACAACTTTTTAAGCAAAACAGTTTCTTGAGCTAGAATTATTTTATTAGCTTCCAGTCCAATCATTAAAAAACAAATAGAAACTTTAAACTCAGAAAACAGAATACTAGAACAAAAAGGAGAGTGGAATAGGTTTCCTTTGGTAAAGCTTGATGCTTCTGTGTGATCTGAAAACTAAAGAACTAATAATTGATGTGATAAGAGAAACTGAAGGTGCCTTTTCTTGCACTGGCTGTTGCAAGTGTATCTGTGTTAATGCACATTATGAACACAGACAAAGATGGGAGAGTGAGTCCTAATGGTGTCTTGGATGAGCACTGGAAGGAGAGTGAAAATACAAAAATTATGTAAAATGTGTGAAAAGGATTGCCATAAAGTGTGTGGTGACGTGAAGTCAATCCTTTTTTTTTTTTCATTTGGAGCAGCAGTTTGTAGAAGTGGAAAAAGGAAAGAAAGATAAAAAAAAATGTACTTCAAAGACCAGTACAAAAAATATTTCTAGCTTATCAGACATTTAGTAATCGACTGCTGCTGTGGCAGTGCCACTATCAAAGATAAACACTTATGCTGGTCAGAAGAGAAAGGTAATAGTGCAGAAACAGGTGTGTAAATTTGGATTTCAAGTGTTGCATTTGACAGTATGTTAAATTGGTGTGAGTACTTATATTTTATTGGCTGAAATGTATAAGTGAGTTTGCAGTTGTCATGAGGAGCTTTTCAAGACTCAAGCTAGTCTTTGGTCTATGGCATGATGAAAATAATCCATCATACATCATACTGTAACTCCCTGGTAGGGGATGTATATATTGGAATTGGATACAGAAGTGAGAAAGTGTGGTGTGTGAAAGTAAATATATTAAATAATTCTAAGAGCAAGAAAATAAACTTAAGTGGCTCAATTTTTAAATTATTTGCTCAGTGCTACTAAACTGTTCATGGGAAAAAGAGATACGTGATCAGTTATGGCTGAAGTACCTTTCAAATAGGTCTGAAGCATAAGGAACAACAGTTACTCATAACTATCTTTGATAATGTATGAAAGCTGAAATATAGCTTAAAATATAGAGGTGACTGTGTAAGGCCTTTGCTTACCTCTTCAGTCTTGTATTTTTTTTAATGTCGTTCTTTCCTATTTACATTCATAGCAGTCACAATCACTGAAGATGTGAAAAGTAGACATTCATGGCTGAGCATGCTGTGCTGTTGCATAGTGAGAGCCAGCGGTGACAGTGATGTTTGATAGAGGCTGTAAACACTCCTCTGTGCTCTACGTGCTTTGAGTGGTTAGTGAAACGGAACTCTCATCCCAGTTCTGTGGTTTTCTTAAAAATACTAATATGGGTCTTTGTTGCACGTGTCAGTGTCTGGTATTGAGTCTTAAGGTTAGGGTTTAGGGTTTTTTTACATACCTATATATTTAACAGCCTTTATTTCAATATACACAATATTGTAGTCATATATAGAAATGTTTGGTTTTTAATATAGCAAAACATTATTTTGTATGTAGTCTTTTTGATTTGCTATTATCTAATGAGTCTTCCTCAGGCTAGAAGACAGGGGATCCAGTCCTGCAGCCTGAGTGTCAGTAGCCTGGGCACTGCTGCAAGAAGACATGGTCTGAGGGCCATCCCGCCTTGCCTGTTGCTCTTGCCAAGCTCTGGTGCCTCGTGTAGGTGTGGGGGGAAGCCTGCTTGGCAAGAAAAGGCAGGCTGTAATGGTGGGAAATGCAGCTGTTGGGCATATGAATAGCTGCAAGTTTGCAGTGGGACAGAGCACCCCTGGTGACCTGTCTGTTGGGGGGAAGGTTAGGAGACAACTTGAAATCTTACGCAAAAACCCGCGGAGGAGCTGATGGTTTGCTGTGCCCTAAGGGAGAGACAGGAGAAGTGTAAAAATTATGAAACTAAAGCACATAAAAAAATTAAACTCTGACATGCTTCCAGTACCATGAAAGGGACAGAAATGGTCGCTCTTCACGTGAGGCTGATAAACTATGTGGAGGAGTTTAGATTTATTAAGGCCTGGGGAAAACTTTTGAGGTGAGGGAACTAAGTGATAGCAAGTGTAAAAAAACCTGTGAGGTGGACTAAATAAAATCCATGGGAGAACATGAAGCAGACGTAAAACCTAATGGCAAATATCTTTTTAACGCTTCTTACCTTTGAAAGTGTGAATTGAACAAAATATTTTCCTAGTTTTGTATTAATGCTGAAGAGAAGGGCTTTTCTTGCTCTGTCTCTGCCTCGTACATTCCTGCAAGGAGCAAAGTAGAGAGTAGGTTCAGTTAAATCTCATTAATGGGTATGTCTTGAAGGATTTGATTCACATGATGAGCTTAATTATTTCCTTCCTTGCACAGCTGCATTGCACGGTAAGCAGAGCTGCCTAGATGTTGTTCTTCTCTTATAATGGGATGCAGGGATAGGTAGCTCTGAGGGCATCAACAGCAGCGTTAGGAAATGAGCTTTGCATAGCAGTTGTTCAGATTAGCAATACACGTGGAAGTATTTGAGCAGCAAAATAGAAAGAAGTTAAGGAAAGGGAAGGGTGTGTCTCATAGGCATGTTTTCCTTATAGGTGGGAAGGGTGTGTTTTATAGAAAACTAGGAGTTCTTTCACATACCTGCTTTTTATTCCTAGAAACCTTCCCATGTGGGTGGCTATCACAAAGGTTTTTTGACTGTAAAATGCTATATTATCAACTGCTTGATACCTATGGAGTAGGAACTTTTACTAAATACTTCCGTAATGAATTAGAAACCCTACAGAAACAGGTAGAAATTACACTTTATAAAGAAGTCACTGTGATATAAACAAATCCAGAAGTTTGGTTGATGCTGAAATTTACCTGAATCTCTGTTGTAAACTATAGATCTGACTGTTCACAGGTAAAACTATGGATTCAGTCAATGAAAATTTTAAATGTGATGTCCCCTTGAAAAGCACAAGAAAGCAATATCTTATAGCTTATATACATAATGTGGCTTTAACAGCCAGCATGCATTTGTATGGTTGAAATAATTTTACACATGAGTATGTTTTTCAGTGTAAATATGTGACACCATATTGATTGCAAAATATATCTTTGCTTATACACTCACTTTTAAGAGCTTTGGGGTTGTGGAACTAAGCCGTAGTTGTAGGTTAATCTTTTGGTTGTATTTTAAACCTTAGAGCTCTGTTTGAAGACAAAATACAGATACAAGTGCTGCATTTGGCTTTTGGCCTCACTAAGGCCAAGATACCCATACATCCAGCATGGTTGCCAGTGTTGTTTCTAAACTTAGTCCTTGCCTTGCCCTTCTTCATCGGGTCAAGTTTTTGTAAATGGTTTGGCCATGGCTTTGTTATGTGCATCAGTATGAGGGCAAAATGACCTTATCTCTCTCTCTGACCTGGAGAAGGCAATGGAGCGTGCTTTCGTCAAGTTTGTGGGTGGCACCAAACTGGGGGGAACAGGGCTGCCCTCCCTAGGGACCAAGGCAGGCTGGAGAAATGGGCTGACGAGAGCTATGTGAAGTTCAGCAAGGACAAATATTAAGTCCTGCACCTATGAAGGCAGAGCCCCCACAGCAGCGCAGGTAGGGACTCGCTGGCAGAGGAGCAGCTCTGAGGAGGGGGACCAGGGTGTCCAGGCAGGCAGCAAGCTGGGCATTGGCCAGCAGTGTGCCTGGCAGCAACAGCAGCTAACAGCAACCTGGGCTGTCCTGCAAGCTGCACAGCCATCGGATTGAGAAAAGTAATGATACCACTTGCCTTGGCACTTGATACAGTGCATCTTGGGTACTGTGGCCAGTTGTGGACCCCCCAGTACAGGAAAGATGTTGACAAACTGGAGCAGGTTCTGTGGAGGGCC
The DNA here is from genome assembly GCF_000690775.1 of Eurypyga helias. Taxonomy (NCBI): domain Eukaryota; kingdom Metazoa; phylum Chordata; class Aves; order Eurypygiformes; family Eurypygidae; genus Eurypyga; species Eurypyga helias. The sequence continues at coordinate 1,241 of NW_010254740.1, read as the reverse complement.
ACTGAGAAGATGGAGGCTGGAGTACTTGCCCTGCAAGGAGGGTCAGGGGCTTATTCAGCCTGGAGAGGAGGTGGCTTCAGAGAGCATCAGCTGGCCTAGAACTAGACCTGCAGGAGGGTGCTGAGATGACAGAGCCAGACTCCGTGTAGTAGTGCATGGCAGAAAGGTGAGAGACAACAGTCATAAGTTGAACTAAGAGAAGTTCAGACTCTGTTTGAGGAAAATCTCTTTCCCCATGAGGACAGTCAGGCAGGTTGACAGTCATGAGGTTCCTCAGGGAGGTTATGTAGTCTCTGCACTTGTAGGTTTGCAAGACAGACCTGGATAAAGGCACGAGCAGTCCAAGCAGATCTCATTGCTTGACCTGCTTTGAGTAGGAGGTTGGACTAAAGACCTCTGGAGACCCTTCCGACCCAAATGATTTGATGATTCTGTGACTGTAAGGCACAGCAAAGAATCTGTATCACTCTGCTCACGAAAGCTGGTATTTGCCTTGATTCTGCATTGAGAGGGAATACTTCAGAAAACATCACTGTTGGTACTCTAAACCTCTGTCTCTAAATCAAAAGTACTGCAAGCAGTTATCCTAGGGTGATTTAGCATGCTATTTATTTTTAATATTAAATTCCAAACTACGCTTGTCATTTAAGTAACAAAAGCTTGAAGAGTTTGTTATTAGTCTTTCTGAATTTTTAAACATTAGTATTCTTTCTAGTTCTTTGTTTCCCCACTTCTGCATAATAGCCATAAACTTGTATTGCATTCTATTTTCTGTTTGCCTAAGAAGTGATCTTTTATTTCTCGGGCTGTTTACTGGAGGTAACAAGGAAGTGTTGGTAGTCAGTGACGAAAAATGGTTCTTTTCATCAGTTTTATCGTGTTTTGATTGCCTAAATTTTGGCTAGATATAATTTGGTAAAAATGTGTTTCATCTTTAAAAGGAATTGAATCAAAGGTGTAGAGAATAATTTATTTCTCAGATCTTCTACAGAGTCACTGTGCTGCCTGGGTCATCTTCGCAGATCACTTAACCTTTCTGAGCCAGCAGATATTTTTCTCCAGTGTGCCAGCACCATCATTGTTCACATACACAGTCCTAAAGAACGTCCTTGTGCAGTGAGCTCAGACTTGCTTGCACTTGCTGGAGTATGGGTGTCCCGCACGACATCCTTGTCTCTAAACTGGAGAGACATGGATTTGGTGGATGGATATCTCTATGGAAAAAGAACTGGCTGGATGGT